>NC_041223.1:56518465-56529271 GCF_002837175.3 Physeter macrocephalus | reverse complement strand
ATTGATATTTATAGGACATTCCAACCAAAACCAACAGAATACACTTTCTTCTCAAGTGCTCATGGAACATTCTCCAGGATAGATCATATCTTGGGTCACAAATCAAGTCCTGGTAAATTTAAGAAAATTGAAATCATATGAAGTAGGTTTTCTGATCACAACACTATGAGATTAGATATCAATTACAGGAAAAAATCAGTAAAAATTACAAACACATGGAGGCTAAACAATACACTACTCAATAGCCAAGAGGTCACTGAAGAAATCAAAGAGTAAATAAAAAAATACTTAGAAACAAATGACAATGAAAACACGATGACCCAAAACCTATGTGATGCAGCAAAAGCAGTTCTAAGAAGGAAGTGTATAGCACTATAATCCTACCTCAATAAACAAGAAACATCTTAAATGAACACCTAACCTTACACCTAAAGCAATAAGGGAAAGAAGAACGGACAAATTCTTAGAAAAGCACAAACTTCCAAGACTGAACCAGGAAGAAAGAGAAAATATAAACAGACCAATCCAAGCCCTGAAATTGAAAATGTGATTCAAAATCTTCCAACAAACAAAAGCCCCAGTCAATAGATGCAGAGAAAGCTTTTGACAAAATTCAACACCTATTTATAATAAAAACCCTCCAGAAAGTACACATAGAGGGAGCTTACCTCAACATAATAAAGGCCGTATATGACAAACCCACAGCCAATATTGTTCTCAATGGTGAAAAATTGAAACCATTTCTGCTAAGATCAGGAACAAGGCAAGGTTGCCCACTCTCACCACTATTATTCAACACAGTTTTGGAAGTTTTAGCCACAGCAATCAGAGAAGAAAAAGAAATAAAAGGAAACCAAATTGGAAAAGTGGAAGTAAAACCATCACTGTTTGCAGATGACATGATATTATACACAGAGAATCCTAAAGGTGCTATCAGAAAACTACGAGAGCTAATCTATGAATGTGATAAAGTTGCAGGATAGAAAATTAATGCACAGAACTCTCTTGCATTCCTATACACTAATGGTGAAAAATCTGAAGGAGAAATTAAGGAAAAACTCCCATTTACCATTGCAACAAAAAGAATAAAATATCTAGGAATAAACCTACCTATGGAGACAAAAGACCTGTATGCAGAAAACTATAAGACACTGATGAATGAAATTAAAGATGATACAAACAGATGGAGAGATATACCATGTTCTTGGATTGGAAGAATCAACATTGTGAAAATGACTATACTACCCAAAGCAATCTACAGATTCAAAGGAATCCCTATCAAACTACCACTGGCATTTTTCACAGAACTACAACAAAAAATTTCACAATTTGTATGGAAACACAGAAGACCCTGAATAACCAAAGCAATCTTTTCTCCATTTTTTTTTTTTTTTAGTTTTTATTAATTTATCTATTCATTTTTGCTGTGTTGGGTCTTCCTTTCTGTACAAGGGCTTTCTCTAGTTGTGGCAAGAGGGGGCCACTCTTTATCGCAGTGCACAGGCCTCTCACTATCGTGGCCTCTCTTGTTGTGGAGCACAGGCTTCAGATGTGCAGGCTCAGTAGTTGTGGTGCATGGGCTTAGTTGCTCTGCGACATGTGGGATCCTCCCAGACAAGGGCTTGAACCCATGTCCCCTGCATTAGCAGACAGATTCTCAACCACTGCACCACCAGGGAAGCCCAACCAAAGCAATCTTTAAAAAGAAAAACGGAGCTGGAGGAATCAGGCTCCTGGGCTTCAGACTATACTACAAAGCTACATTAATTAAGACAGTATGGTACTGGCACAAAAACAGAAATATAGATCAATAACAGGATAGAAAGCACAGAGATAAACCCACACACATATGGTCACCTTATCTTTGACAAGGAGGCAAGAATATACAATGGAGAAAAGGCAGCCTCTTCAATAAGTGGTTCTAGGAAAACTGGACAGCTGCATGTAAAAGAATGAAATTACAACACTCCCTAACAACATACACAAAAATTAACTCAAAATGGATTAAAGACCTTAATGTAGGGTTTCCCTGGTGGCGCAGTGGTTGAGAATCCACCTGCCACTGCAGGGGACACGGGTTCGTGCCCTGGTCCGGGAAGATACCACATGCCGCAGAGCAGCTGGGCCTGGGAGCCATGGCTGCTGAGCCTGCACGTCCGGAGACCTGTGTTCCGCAACGGGAGAGACCACAACAGTGAGAGGCCCGCGTACCGCAAAAAAAAGAAACACTAAACAATACGAAATGACAACCCTCAGAATGGGAGAAAATATTTTCAAATGAAGCAACTGACAAAGGATTAATCTCCAAAATTTACAAGCAGCTCATGCAGCTCAATATCAAAAAAACAAACAACCCAATGCAAAAATGGGCAGAAGACCTAAACAGACATTTCTCCAAAGAAGATATACAGAATGCCAAGAAACACATGAAAGGATGCTCAACATCACTGATCATTAGAGAAATGCAAATCAAAACTACAATGAGGTATCACCTCACACTGGTCAGAATGGCCATCATCAAAAAATCTCCAAACAATAAATGCTGGAGAGGGTTTGCAGTAAAGAGAACCCTCTTGCACTGTTGATGGGAATGTAAAGTGATACAGCCACTATGGAGACCAGTATGGAGGTTCCTCAAGAAACTAAAAATAGAACTACCATATGACCCAGCAATCCCATTACTGGTCATATACCCTGAGTAAACCATAATTCAAAAAGTGTCAGGGACCACAATGTTCATTGCAGCTCTATTTACAATAGCCAGGACATGGAAGCAACCTAAGTGCCCATCAACAGATGAATGGATAAAGAAGATGTGGCACATATATACGACGGAATATTACTCAGCCATAAAAAGAAATGAAATTGAGTTATTTGTAGTGAGGTGGATGGACCTAAAGACTGTCATACAGAGTAAAGTAAGTCAGAAAGAGAAAAACAAATACTGTATGCTCACACATATATATGGATTCTAAAAAAAAGAAAAAAAATGGTTCTGAAGAACCTAGGAGCTGGACAGGAATAAAGACTCAGACATAGAGAATGGACTTGAGGACACGTGGAGAGGGAAGGGTAATTGGGACGAAGTGAGGGAGTGTCATGGACATATGTACACTACCAAATATAAAATAGATAGCTATTTGGAAGCAGCCGCATAGCACAGGGAGATCAGCTCGGTGCTTTGTGACCACCTAGAGGGGTGGATAGGGAGAGTTGGAGGGAGACACAAGAGGGAGGAGATATGGGGATGTATGTATATGTATAGCTGATTCACTTTGTTATACAGCAGAAACTTACACACCATTGTAAAGCAATTATACTCCAATAAAGATGTTTTAAAAAATACAAAACAAAAAAACAAAAATAAATTAATAAAAATATGACTTTCCTCAAGAGGACAGTGGAATTATCTAGAGATTTAAATAAGGATATATTATGCTATTCAACCTGATTAATGTCATTCCATGGGACCTTCTTTTTGCTTTGTGTTCTCTTTGTCTTTAAACACAAGTATCAAAATATTAGCTATTTACATAATATTGCCTTGAAATTATTCTCTAGAATTACTTCATTTAACAAATATGTCTTGAGTACTGATCTCAAAGTGTGGTTACCAGTATCAAATGACAAAATACCTATGAAAATGCCGTATGAACACTAACATGTGTTCTGAAAGCTAGTGGTTAAATCATTATCACTTCCAAGACCTCTGCTAGGTGCTTGGGCAAAAGTTTCAAGATGTCCTCTCAATCATTAGGACTATACATGCTCTGTATTTTCAGAGAGGTTGAAGATAATGTATACCCTTTGTAGCTTCTTTATTCTTCTACCTCCCTCCTTATACTTACAAAAATGTGGCCCACATTGTTGTCAACAAAAGTAAAAGAATAAATAATTTTATAAAATTATTGGAGCATAATTGTGTTCTGTTCTATAAAGTACTATATATTTGAAACAATGTATGTCATATATAGCATTGAAAGAGCTTTCCAGAACGTTGTTATGTTTAGGTACAGAATAAGGCTTAGTTTTATTCACCAGTAAGTGAAGTGGGTAATTCTGCAGCTTTACTTGAGGACTGTTCTTATGAGTCTCATGGTCATACAAGTTGCATGACTATAGGTGGAGTATGAATTACAGTAAAAACCATCGTTTATCATATTTTACATTTAATCCATTTATAATTATAAACAAAACATGAATTGTTAGAAATCTGTACAGGGATTTTATATTATATGGTGAAATGGAAAATGTTGAATTCATCTATAAAGTTAATCATCTAGTCAAATCACCATTCTTTGACTGTGAAGAAATAATCTATTGTAAATGCTTACAAAAGGACTTTGAATAATTATTAATAAAGAACAGAGAACAAAAGAGCAATCAAAATTTCTAGAAGAAATCTTAGGAAGTCTTTATAACTCTGGATATGCAAAGATATTTTTAAAAATTTGATAAAATGGACTTAATTAAAAATAAGAACTTCTGCTCTTCATAAGTCATTATTGAGAAAAAGCAAGGAGGTAATACTCCCATAATCTGACAGAGGAACTGTTTGCAAAATGTATTTTTAAATCTTTTAATAATTAGAAGACAACTCAATTTAAAAATGGACAAAATATTTTAATGGACACTTCATGATAAAAAAAATACATGTATGGTCAATAGGCACATAAAAAGGTGCTCAGCATTGTTAGTCATAAATAAAATACAAATTAAAACTACAAAGAGATGCCACTACTTAAGTCACTAGCATGACTAAAATTAAAACTGGCAAATACCAAGTGGCAAATATGCAGAACAACTAGAACTCTTATAGATTTTTAGTTAAACAGTTAGGCAGTTTCTTAAAATATTAACCATATGCCTGCCTTTGACTTTGCAATTCCACTCCTAGATATTTCCAAATAGAAATGAAAACATATGTCCCCACAAAGACTTGTACATGTCACTATGGAGCTGGTCCAGCCTGACCTTAATTTTCCTGAGAATGGGCTCGATGACCCTGCATATATAGCTCCTTGTCTCTCTGGTTTCCACCTCTGCACCTTTGCTCATACCTCCCTCTACAAGCACCCTTCTCTGACACTGCACACTTGCTCTAGGCCTTTAGTTCTTGAGTTGAGGTTGGAAGAATTCATCGACAGGGACCAGAAGGGACACAAATTAAAAAATCAAAAAAATTAAGTCAAATCCTGTATGATATCACTTATATGTGAAACCTAAAAAAGACGAATTCATAGAAACAGAGACTTAGAATAGTGGTTGCCAGGGGATGGAGAGTGGGGGAAAAGGAGAGATGTTGGTCAAAGGGTACAAGCTTACAATTAGAAGAAAGTAAGTTCTGGGGATTTAATGTACAGCATACTGATTATAGTTAATAATACTCTATTATATAATTGAAAGTTGATCTTAAATGTTCTCACCCCAAAAAAGAAATGGTAATTATGTGACATGATGCAGGAGTTAGCTAACGCTATAATGGTAATCATTCTGCAATATATGAGTATATCAAATCAACACTTTGTATCTCTTATACTTACATCACATTATATGTCAATTATATCTCAATAAAGCTGGAAAAAAATTGTCAATGTTACAAAAGTAAAAAAAAAAAAAAAAAAAAAAGACTTGTCATGAACACTAACAGCAAGATACCTCAGCAAGTAAACAACAATGTGATATAACAACACAAAGTAATATTATTCAAGAATAAAAAACAGTGTAACATCATAGATAAATCTCAAGAATAGTTTGCTGTGCAAAAGAAGCCAGACACAAAAGACAATGTACTGTATGATTTTATATGTATGAAATAAAATAAAACAGGCAAAAGTAATGTATAGTCACAGAAAGTAGATACTTTTGCATTTAGCTGATTGTGGCTGGGCTTACTGTGAAGAGAAATGAGAGAACTTTTGGGGATAATGAATATTCTATATCTTGATTGGTATGATGGATATGCCAGTGTATATGTTTGCCAAACTAATAGAACTGTACTCTTTAAATAGGCACATTTTATTGTATATAAATTATCTTTCAATAACATTGATTTTATAAAACAAATAGCAAAACATAAAGTCAATCAAATGCCATAAAGTTATGGAAGAAAATATCCTGGCCAGAAAATGAAACATCAAAACTTTTCTCTCAAAATGTTTTGATATGTTCTACTGATTATCCACTGAAGTGTTAGAGTTTAGCCTAGGTTTAGAGACTAGAATTATTTCTTCTTGTTTTTCATGTATGATTTAGAACAGCTGTTGAACGCCCTGCCTTTCATAACCAAAGTAAGGAAATACCTTTTGTCACTTGTTAGTTATCTGAGAAGAGATTGGGATTTCAAAAAAATTACTAGAAAACCAAGTGATATCAAAAGATATGTATTTTTGTTTATTTTCTTACTTAGGCATCTGTTCAGACTTCCTTGTCCTTGGGATCCTGCAGAAATAAGTGAAGCAGTAACATAGACAGAGTCAAAGGTCAAGTCAAGATCATTCTCAATGGCATGAAAAGTCCAGGGAGACCTGGGGCTAAATGCTTCTCTAGGAAAGCTTATTCATTCCTTCTCATCTTCAAAGAATTCCAACTGCTCATTCTAGCAAACAAGAGTAAGGGGGAAAAGATATAGTCTGAGTGTAGGCTTGAATCCCTTCCAAGAGCTGAGAAAAAATACTTTATCTGAGTGTTTATGATCCTCCCTTTTCCAGCAGTATAATTGACTGGTGCTGGTGGTCTTAAGCAGAGGTTTTCACTAGGGCCCTAGCAGCTACCTTGAATGATGGGAACAAGATTAACAAAACAAGAAAAATCTAAAAATTCCCTAACATATTACATTATTCTATTATAGTATTCTATTCTGCATAAAAATTACCACATTTATTAAATGTAATTAAATGTAATTAAAACAACATACACGCTTATTATCTCACCGTTTCTTGGCACGGTTTCGGTGGGTCCTCTGCAAGTCTTCCATCAGGGAACCTGCCCGGCTGTGTTCTCATATAGAGGCTCATCTAGGGGAAAGCCCACTGCCAAGCTCACTCCTGTTGTTGGCAGGATTCATTTCCTTATAAAATTGAGGACCACAGCTTCTTGCTGGCTGTCGGCTAGAGACTTGCCCACAGCTTCTTGCCACATGGGTCTGCTAACATGGCAGTTTACTTGTTCAAAGCCAGCAAAGGAGAAAGTCTTTAGAACAAGTCAAGTTTACTAGCAATATGGAATCCTACCTAATGTAATGTAATCAAAAGAGTCCTATCCCATCACCATGGCCATATTCTGGTGGTAGGAAGTCACAGTTCCTACCCACACCCTAGGGCTGGGGATTAAATAAGGAAGTGAGGATCACAGAAGTAACTTTCTTATTATTTATGTTGGCTAGGGCAATGGTAAACTCAATAAGTAATAGTTATTACATATAAATGCATCATATTTATATCTATCTTATGTATGATATATATTATCTTTATCTATATATCATATATATATATTACCATACAACAGGGATTACAATGATTTATCACAAAGCGATATGTGGTATGTGGCATGCTGGTGTATGTTTAAGTGGCATTCTAGGAGGGAAAAGTCTCGATTTATAGCACTACCAATTTCCATGGTATAAGTATTTTCACCATGCCCAAATCCAAGTTTCAACAGTGTTATCACTAAATATGGTGTTGGGAAAGGTGTACAAAATCTGCCCTCACAAAAAGATATAAGCTGGTTCCTGCACATCACTGGAATTATTATAAGGAGTAAATGAGATATCGATTGCATTTAATGAAGTACTTGTCATATAATAAGCATTTAATAAATGGCCTTTTCCCTCCTCCTTATGATGAGGACAATGATTCCTAATGAGGATATGATTAGAATGGTGATGATAATGATAGTGATGGTGATGAGGTAACTTGAAACTTACTGACAAGTGGGGAAGAAACAAAAAGAATATGAAAGACTGTAAGAAATTTCACCCACAAAGCAAATACAAAACAATCCCCAAAAAAGCATGCATCAATGTTATAAGCGCACAACCTGTATTTGAAAGGTTTGTGAGCAACACCATAAAAGGCATATTTCAAGAAAGCATATCTTTTTGGGTCAATTACTCTCCCTCACTTTTCTTATTTCCTGTCTACTCTTGCTGTGCATGTTCAGAGATGGCCCCTGCACGGGGTCAGAAAGCAGGTGCAGTCCTGTGTGCTTGGCATTTCTCAGTGTGGACAGGAGTGTGGATTCGGGATCTGTCATAACAGGGAAAAGATGGCAGCTGAGAACCAAATACTCAGAGTGTTTGGCTAATTACATTTGATCTCTCCCCTCTCCCTTTTCTAACATTCTTAAACTCTTTAAAATAATTTGGTTTCTGGTAATTTAAATGTGATAAGATAATTTAGACTGAAAATTTGTCTAAATAAATATCTGTGCCTCTAAACTGAGGGCTCTATATAAATAATTAGGTAGTAAAATCTTGGGAGAATCATATCTAATCTTAAAAATTACCTTAAGGTATGCACATAGCCAGGAAATACAGAAAATCTGAATAATTTGGGTAGAAATAATCTTCTTTCCTTCTAAAACAGAAGCATTTGGGACTTGGGAAACATGGCCTCAAACCTATCTCTTAATATTTTGTACAATTTAGTTTTATGTCTTAATTTTTCAAGAACAAATGGCATCACAGAAGAAGAAATTTTAATGTTAATATTTTCCATTATATTATAAAAATTGATCAAGAATAAGACTGAATAATTCAGACCCTGAGAAAGTTAAGAGCATCATCTTTTTTTATAATGGCTCTAGAGATCGGTGGATAGGAATTGGGGTTTTGGCCTAAAGATTATAAATATTTCCAGTTTTTTTTTTTCTACTTAAGATAATGTCCTCCAGGTTTTTAAAATCTTTTTACTTATTTATTTAATTTTTTATTGAAGTATAGTTGATTTACAAAGCTGTGTTAGTTTCTGGTGTATAGCAAAGTGATTCAGTTTTATATATATAATATATATTGCATATGTATATAATATATATTATAATTATATATACAATATTCCCACTTTTCATTTAAGGAAGAGATTAATCAGAGTCGAAAAATTAGGTGGTCTTTGGACTCCCCTGGAGAAAACAGAGTGATGTTGGTACCTATGTAGTGGAAAGCCAGAAGCATAAACATTGCAGGGATGAGGTTTCCATCATCATTATCAACATCACCACTGCCTTCATCATTTATTGAGCAATTACTACTTGCTAAGCATTTTATGTGGATTAAACAAATCCTCATGACAACTCTGGAAAAACATGCGATTATTATCTCTATTTTGAGAAGCTTACATAATTTCCCCAAAGTCCCAGAACGCTGTAAGTGGTTGAGCTAGGATTTAAACTCCAGTCTTTCAACTCCAGTGGCTGTGCCTTTAGTCTTAGGCTATGGTCATGGGCTATGGTTATACAGCTCAACAACCCTCCACTCCCCACCCCCGAATACATCTGCATTCTTATTCCTCCTGTGAGCAGAGCCAGGAGTAATCCTTATGCCAATAGCTCCTCCAGGAAGCTCTAATGGGTCATTAGCAGAAGTCAGATGACCACTGGCCAGCAAAGGAGCTCTCCAACAATAGAAGCAGCAGAGTTGTGGCAAGATGAAATAACCACACTGGAGGATATAAGATTTTTGTCCTAAAACACATGTGGGGCAGTATCATTAGAAAGCCAGGAGTTTTCTAATCAGGGTGAGCCTCATTTCCAGCAAATAGGCCATTGAGGAAAAGAGCTCTATTCAACCATTAGATATATGAGCAAAATATAATCTTAGACTATGAAAGATAAGCATATTTTAGTCCACATAATACACACTTTTAATCAGGCCTTATGTTATCAAATGTTTTCATGAAACAATATTATGACATGTAATATTTTCAGTTAGGCACATAAATGTAAATATATAATCTTAATACCACAATTATGCATATACATAAGTATATGCATAAATTATTTTTTGATTTTTTACTTTAAAAAAAAATTTAAAAATTGTTTTGAGATTGGTTCAAGATGGCAGAGTAGAAGGACATGCTCTCACTCCCTCTTGTGAGAACACCAGAATCACAACTAACTGCTGAACAATCATTGACAGGAAGACACTGGAACTCACCAAAAAAGATACCCCACATCCAAAAACAAAGGAGAAGAATCAGACTTTGAAGGCTAGTGGGATTTGATTGCAGGACTTCAACAGGACTAGGGGAAACAGAGACTCCACTCTTGGAGGGCACACATGAAGTAGTGTGTACATCAGGACCCAGGGGAAGGAGCAGTGATGCCATAGGAGACTGATCCAGACCTACCTGCTGGTGTTGTAGGGTCTCCTGCAGAGGCGGGGTGTGCCTGTCTCTCACAGTGAGGGCAAGGACACTGGCAGCAGAAGTTCTGGGAAGTACTCCTTGGCGTGAACCCTCCCAGAGTCTGACATTAGCCCCACCAAAGAGCCCGGGTATGCTCCAGTGTTGGGTCACCTCAGGCCAAACAACAAACAGGGAGGGAACCCAGCCCCACCCATCAGCAGACAAACGGATTAAAGTTTTACTGAGCTCTGCCCACTAGAGTAACAGCCAGCTCTACCCACCACCAGTCCCTCACATCAGGAAACTTGCACAAGCCTCTGAGATAGCCTCATCCACCAGAGGGCAGACAGCAGAAGCAAGAAGAACTACAATCCTGCAGCCTGTGGAACAAAAACCACATTCACAGAAAGATAGACAAGATGAAAAGGCAGAGGGCTATGTACCAGATGAAGGAACAAGATAAAAC
>NC_041223.1:56517476-56517880 GCF_002837175.3 Physeter macrocephalus | reverse complement strand
AGAAGGAGAAGAGAGAGAGAAAGGACCAGAGAAAATATTTGAAGAGATTATAATCAAAAACTTCCCTAACATGAGAAAGGAAATAGCCACCCAAGTCCAAGAAGTGCAGAGAGTCCCAGGCAGGATAAACCCAAGGAGAAACACGCCAAGACACATAGTAATCAAATTGGCAAAAAAGAAAGACAAAGAAAAATTATTGAAGGCAGCAAGGGAAAAACGACAAATAACACACAAGGGAACTCCCATAAGGTTAACAGCTGATTTCTCAGTGGAAACTCTACAAGCCAGAAGGGAGTGGCATGATATACTTAAAGTGATGAAAGGGAAGAAACTACAACCAAGATTACTCTACCCAGCAAGGATCTCATTCAGATTCCATGGAGAAATCAAAAGCTTTACAGACA
>NC_041223.1:56507204-56517427 GCF_002837175.3 Physeter macrocephalus | reverse complement strand
CTTGCTGAATGGATACAAAAACAAGACCCATATATATGCTGTCTACAAGAGATCCACTTCAGACCTAGGGACACATTCAGACTGAAAGTGAGGGGATGGAAAAAGATATTCCATGCAAGATCTTTTTTATCCACCTCCTAGAGTAATGGAAATAAAAACATAAATAAAAATATGGGACCTAATGAAACTTAAGAGCTTTTGCACAGCAAAGGAAACTACAAACAAGATGAAAAGACAACCCTCAGAATGGGAGAAAATATACACAAACGAATCAACAGAAAAAGGATTAATCTCCAAAATATATAAACAGCTTATGCAGCTCAATATCAAAAAAATAAACAACCCAATCGAAAAATGGGCAGAAGACCTAAATAGACATTTCTCCAAAGAGGACATACAGATGGTCAAGAAGCACATGAAAAGCTGCTCAACATCACTAATTATTAGAGAAATGCAGATCAAAACTACAATGAGGTATCACCTCACACCAGTTAGAATGGGCATCATCAGAAAATCTACAAACAACAAATGCTGGAGGGGGTGGAGAAAAGGGAACCCTCTTGCACTGTTGGTGAGAATGTAAATTGATACAACCACTATGCAGAACAGTATGGAGGTTCCTTAAAAAACTAAAAATAGAATTACCATATGACCCAGCAATCCCACTACTAGGCATATACCCAGAGAAAAGCATAATTCAAAAAGGCACATGCACCCCAGTGTTCTTTGCAGCACTATTTACAATAGCCAGGTCATGGAAGCAACCTAAATGCCCATCAACAGACAAATGGATAAAGAAGATGTGGTACATATATACAATGGAGTATTACTCAGCTATAAAAAGTAATGAAATTGGGTCATTTGTAGAGACGTGGATGAATCTAGAGACTGTCATACAGAGTGAAGTAAGTCAGAAAGAGAAAAACAAATATCATATATTAACGCATATATGTGGAACCTAGAAAAATGGTACAGATGAACCGGTGTGCAGGGCAGAAATTGAGACACGGATGTAGAGAACAAATGTATAGACACCAAGGAGGAAAAGCAGCGGAAGGTGGGGGTGGTGGTGGGATGAATTGGGAGATTGGGATTGACATGTATACACTGATGTGTACAAAATGGATGACTAATAAGGACGTGCTGTATAAAAAAAATAAATAAAATAAAATTCAAAAATTCAAAAGCAAAACTTTAAAAATTGTTTGGATACACTTTTTAAAATTTAAATTTCCAGTTATATTCTCAGTTAAATTCTCATTTATAAATGTCAGTATACAAAATTCCAAAATATATATAAAAGTTAACTCCCAGAAATCTTATACAGGAAACTGAAATTCACTTCACAGTGAATTTTTTTAATTCTAGTAATCGGTGCCACAAAAATCGTATGAAGTAGATGCTATTATTGGCCCCATTTTGCAGATAAGGAGCTTGAGGCAGAATAAATGTCCAAGTTTGCACACCTAATATGAAACTGCATTAGGATGTGAACTTCAAACCTGTGCTCTTACTTTGCCCTGTTCATACTCCATATTGTACCCTGATAAAAAGGAACCAAGTGTACTTACCTAATATTTAAATTCCTCCATTTCTACTGTTCAGCCCCAGAATCATGGTTGCAGACTTGTGGCATTAGATCAAGGATTCTGACTTTGCCTTACTAAGAGACTGTCATCAGCCGAACTAGAGAAAAACAAAGCCAGATTTCTGCACCTTCATTCCCTAGAGCTTCTCCTCAACATCCAGGAACCTTGCTAAATCTGCAATTGATCTGGAAAATTCTACAAAGTAAAACAAAACAAATTTTTTTTCGTAACCCAAAGAAGCTTGTAGAATTAGAAAGAGTGAAGAACTACAAGTGAAACTGTAAAGATTCACGTGTGAATTTTATGTGTGAAAATATAGAGATTGAGGGTTACCGTAAAAAGAAAAAAAAAGAAAGAGAGAGAGAAAAAGAAAGGAGGGGAGGATGGAGAATTGGAGAGAGGAACATAGGGAGGGAAACAGCCTGTAACACAAAACAACATACAAAGTACCACCTGAGAATATTGTTGCAAAAGTTCATCTAGCTTTAAGGATGTCCATAAATAAAACTAGAGTGGTAACACATCAGAATAATTTTCATGACTTTCAGAGCTAACAGTCATGTACTCAAGACATTCGTTCATCATTTCTCATGTGTCTACCATAAGTTCAACACTCTCTGAGGAAGAAGTAATAAGCAATATTTCTTCTGTTCAAGGGCTTTGCCTCCTAATTAAGAGATAAAGCTAAATGAGCATTTGCACAAAACCCCAAAGCATTAGCAAGAAAATATTTAAATAGCCTTTTAGAGAGACATATCATGGCAATGGTTTTCAAATATTGTCTTACTATAGCCTACTGAAAGAAATATGTTTTATTTTATAACTAAGTATGCATACACAGACACACCAATTGCTCAAGTAAAACGTCAGGAAACAATATTAATTTTCAGTTCTAGTAATATAATCTATTCTGTTCCATTTGATGTCATTTTTGGTATAATTGTCAAACATTAAGTTGATAACATGAGTTGCCAACTGTTCATAATCAGCTGTTTGAAGAACACTGCACTAAGAGATATTATTAAGGACCTAAAGATTTTCAGATAAAGAATTGGGCAATGGGGTATACAAGAAATATAACCGAGTTTGAAGTCAAAAGATCTTGATTAGCATTGCAGTTCTACTACACTGACTTTATGAGCTATTCTAAGTCAATCAACTTTGGAACTTTAGTTTCTCATCTATAAAAACAGAAAATAAAATTTTGTTTATCCCACTGAATATGGCATTTATGAAAATAAACAGTGATAATGGATATGGAAGCATTTGTAAACTGTAATGTAACAAAAATTACAATTTATTTTAATGTTTAAATAGCTAGGAATAAACCAGACCACAATACTAAGTTTTTAGAGACTCGTGGGTATTTTTACAGGAATTTTAATTTTTCAATTTTTATCTTTATAATAAAGAAGATATTCTGCAGCAACTAGGGGAAAACAGTGGTTCCTTAAGTGAATGCCCATGAGAGTGTAGATGTCTGGAACAGAAGGCAGGGGCCATGCCATCCTCAGGAGATGCAGTAAAATGTTCCCATCTTTATTAGTCTGTTAGGGCTGCCATAACAAAGTTCTAAAGACTGGGAAGATTAAACAGCAGAATTTTTTGTTTTAAAAAAATTTTTTAAATTTATTTTATAGTTCTGGCACCTAGAAGTCTGAGATCAAGGTGTTGGCAGGGTTGGTTTCTTCCAAGGCCTTTCTCATTGGCTTGTAAATGGCTGTCTTCACATGGTCTTCTCCTGTGTGTGTCTGTGTCTTAATCTTCCTTCTTATAAAGACACCAGTAATACTGGATTAGGACCCACCCTAATGACCTCATTTTAACTTAATTACTTCTAAAGACCTTATTTCCAAACACAGTAAAATTCTGAGGTACTGGGGGTCAGGACTTCAATATATGAATTTAGAACACAACTCAGCCTGTAACACCATCTAATTTCTTTCTTTTTTTTTTTTTTTTTGTTAGTTATGCTTTGTCAATACTAAGCAAAACATGCTATTTATTTCTGCATAATGTTTTGAGTATAACTGAAAATCCCACTCACTTTTTTCAATGATTCAAATTTGAATTATTTCTGTATTACCAAAATGGCCATATCTTATTTATAATTTATTAAATTATACTAATGTTGAATAAAATCAATTATTATTCAACAAAAATCTTTTTTTGTTTAAAGAAGATGTTGGGGGTAGGAGCTTATTAATTAATTTATTTATTTTTGCTGTGTTGGGTCTTCGTTTCTGTGCGAGGGCTTTCTCTAGTTGTGGCAAGTGGGGGTCACTCTTCAACGCAGTGCGCAGTCCTCTCACTATCATGGCCTCTTGTTGCGGGGCACAGGATCCAGATGCGCAGGCTCAGTAGTTGTGGCTCACGGGCCCAGCTGCTCCGCGGCATGTGGGATCTTCCCAGACCAGGGCTCGAACCCGTGTCCCCTGCATTAGCAGGCAGATTCTCAACCACTGCACCACCAGGGAAGCCCCGGGAAGCCCCCAAAATCATTCTTTATTGCTTCTTCTTAACAACATATATTAACAACATATATTAAATATATTAACATATATTTTTTAAAAGGCACAGCGACTTGATTAATTTCCAAAGTTGAATATGGACGCAGTATTTGCTTCTTTGGTGATAGAGATTTTTAAACAGAAATTAACATATTCAAAAGTAAAATGAGGATGCTGAGAAAAAATATTAACGTATTCACATATTTAGAAGTAAATGAAAGATTTTGATTGCTACTAAATTTTGTTTCAAGTTGCTTAGGTCCCCACCAAAGTAAGTAGAAACATTTGTTTTCTTTTGGCAGCAGCCTAAGACTAATAAAAATTCATTTTAATTAGCAAGAGTACATTACTGCATTTTCAGCTACAGACACAAATGCATTCCCACAGTTTGAGGCTGTATAAAAATTTTATATTCTTATTTATATTTTACATACTTATACAAAACTCCTTTCTTCATAGTGAATATCATTACATCCGTGTAATAAGATTGATCAGATGGGATTTCCATCAACCGTTCTGCAAACAGTGAAAAACCAAAGCCCTTTATATTAAGAAGTAGTAAATACCAGGGAAAAAGCGATACAGATATTGGGGATTTTTAAAAGATTCTCAGCCAGATGATAGGTTCCATTTTCTTGGAGAAAGGGAAGATCGCTGAGATTAAACTAGAGTCATTTAAAGAACACTGCCGGGCTTCCCTGGTGGCGCAGTGGTTGAGAATCTGCCTGCCGATGCAGGGCACACGGGTTCGTGCCCCGGTCCGGGAAGATGCCACATGCCGCGGAGCGGCTGGGCCTGTGAGCCATGGCCGCTGAGCCTGCGCGTCCGGAGCCTGTGCTCCGCAACGGGAGAGGCCACAGCAGTAAGAGGCCAGCGTACCGCAAAAATAAATAAAATTAAAAAATAAAGAACACTGCCATCTTCTGACTATCCAAGTAGGTCTTAGTACAAAGATGTCCAGACTACCTTTGTCCAGAAATCCATGGAAGGAGGTGGAGGAGGAGCCATTAAGCAAAAATCTGGACCCTACTCTTGTCGGGCCTGTCAGTTCAGAAGCCTACATCCAATTCTCTGTTAAGGATGAAAGAAAATCTCTAATATTAAGCTATGAATGTTAGAAAAAAGTATTTTGTCATTGTGGATAATATATAATAATGAGAATTTCACTATGCCCAGATGTGAAATCATTTAACAAATACTTATAGACTCACTCATTCAACTTTTTGGGGTGTACTGTCTCTTGCGTGCAGTATGCTTGGAGTGGAGATGCAACATGAACAGAGCAGACTTGACTCTGTTCCCATGCAGTCTTTCATTCCACTAGGGAGAGAGAGGCACACAGTAAATAATATAAATGCACAAAATAAATGCAAATTCCAGTGCTTCTCATATAAATAATGGATGGTCTGATAGTGTCCTAGTTTACATAGAACGGTCAGAGAAGTCTTTTTTTTTTAAATAGGGTAACCTGTAATTTTGACTAGTAATTTATCATCCCAACCATGTCACATTTCAAAGTGACAGGTATCACATCAGTAATTATACCAGGACCACAGATATAAATCAGGTTTGTCCCAGGTAGACCAGAATGTCACACTATCTTTGAGCCTGATTTCATGTAAGTGGAGATCAAAAAGAAGAAAAGAAGTCAAGAATGCAGAAAAGCAGAGACAAGAATATTCTATGTGGTGGAACAGCACCTGAAGTGGGGAGGAGCTTTACCTGTTCAGGGAACTGAAAAATGAAAAATGGCCAGTGTGGCTAATACATAACCACTTAGAGCAAGGTTGGCAAACGATAGCCCTCAGGCCAAATCTCATTTATGCTTTTTAGATAGCTTTATTAGAACACAGACACACCCATTTGTTTACTACTATCTATGGCTCTTTGACATTGCAAAGTAGAGTGAAAACAGTGGTAGAAGAGACTACCAGACCTGCATCTGTCTGCAGACCTTAGCTGTTGCTGCCATCATCATCTACCACATCCCACCAAGAGACCATCACCACAGTGGATCTGGACTCACTTAGGAGGTACACGAAAGGGCCATAGTCCCTGGACAATTATTTAGACAGCTTGCCACCACTCCCAAGGGGCCAGCCTTTCACCTTCTGTGAAGCTCATTCCCTCCCCACTCTCAGAGACATTTTCTACTCCTGCCATATGGCTGCCAGGGCCCAGGGGTGCCTTGCAGCCAAATCAAATAATCTCACCTTCGAATTAGTTAGTTTTGCCCAGATGCCAGATCTCTTCTGAATTTGGAGCATTTTCTCACTCATGTGTCTGTTGGTCAACAAAATAACTCCTGTACTCGGCCTCAACACTACCTGGACAAATCCTACTTCTTATTTTCAATAAGTGTCAGACCCCATTAAAAAAGGCTACTTGACTAGTTGCAACAGAGACTACATGGCCCACAAAACCTAAAATATTAGCTATCTGGCCATTTACAGAAGTTTGCTAATTCCTGATCTAGGGAAGGATTAGCAAGAAATGCAGTCGGAGAGGTAGACTCTTTGCTATTATGATAGAAATACCTCAGAGTGCTCAAAGCAATCATTATCGCACTGTTCTGATTTGAATATCCATAATTATAGAATGATAGAAGCAAAAGGTACCTCAAAAGACAAATCTGCCATCATTATATAAATGGATTATGCAGGTTGATAGGACATTTTCCACATCATTCACCATTTTCTTTTTCCATTAGTAATTTCCTTGGATGAAGTAGAATCTGTCTCAAATAGACCTATAGTTATCTCAGCTAAACAATAAGGTACCTTTTGATAGCTTACAATTCCCTCACCTGTGGAATATATAAAAGAAAAACAATACATGAATGATTTCTGCCCATTTATAATCTGTCTGTAGGGTGGGAAAAATAAACAGTGATACACGAAAAGAAAAAAAAAGAGGACTATAAAGACCCCATATAATCATGTGCCAATATAATCCACATCTTATGAAGAATGAAGCATAATTTATAAATCATGACTCTGAGCTACCGAAGTCATGGGACTGTTTAATGGGGTCGCATAGGAAATGACATAACGCAATACAATCAGAAACACTTACCTTTGAGGGCTTTTTTTTTCTTTATTTTTCTTCCTTGACCCCAAACAAGGAAGGAGGGAGCAATGTAACACAAAGGAAGAAAATACATACAGTAAATATTAGAGACAGATGGCTTTACCTGAAAGCTATTTCTACTGTGGAGAGCCAAGTGGGGAAAAATAAGATCAGATACCCAATTCTGGATGTAAACTTGAAAAATTTTAGCTGCAAACATTAAACACTTTCTGCAACTACTAATTAGGGAACTAATCACTGAAGGAGACCACAAATAAGGACCACATGGCACTCAAAACCGAGAATGAGTAAAGCACAAGAAGATATTCCAGGCCATAACTGAGCAATTTACCTTTGAGCCCTACTAAGCCAAAGTTCTGATGAAGTGAGTTTTAACCCTACTATAGGCCTTAGGTAAAAAATATGTGTTCACAGATGATACCTAGATTTAAGTCTTTTCTGTTTTTTTTGAGACAGGAAGAATTACCCTTCACCTTCCTAAAGACTATGTGTACTTCTGCTATTTCTTTTGCTTAACAATTTTCTCAACCTCCTATATTGTATAGGCTCTGAGATGAATCTCTAGGAGTGGGGCAATTCTGGACATTCCTGGAAAGATTTAGACTGTGAAATAGGGTCCATACAACCCAAACTGGTAAAATAAACTCATCAAAATTCTTAAATATATTTCAGTCTCATTGAACTAAAAGAGGCTGCAAAGAGAGAAAATGTACCCTCCATTAAGTAGAGTCCTCAAAAAAAACTATCAGATTAATTAGTTGTAGTTTTCCTGGGGTCATTAGAATGAGCTAGAGTCCATCACACCTTTTCTAAATGCCTTATAATACTGACCTTTACGTCAAAAAGAACAAGATTTTTTTTTAAAGGTATACAATTTGACTAAATTTCATACTAGAGCTTGATATATTTTTAGTATTGTATTAATTTTACTAAGAAAAATAAACAACACAACTTAAATACACGGTATATTTTACTGGCGACTCTAAAATATATAAAAATGAGTGAAATTTCTGTCAAAAGGAGAAATAAGGAGTTGATTTTAAATGTCATGTTTGTGCAAATATACCTCAACCAATTTTTTTCCCGTAACGGTATATTTGTATATTCAACCAATTAATCAATATCTATGAAGAGCCAAGTAAGTAGTAAGACCTATGGGGAAAAGGGCTTTATTTCTGCTCTTAAAAAGCTTACAATATTTTTTTGGAAATAAACAATTAAGAAAAAACAACTAATACATAGTGATAAAAATAAGTTTCAAGTGAGTTGGAGTTAAGTCCATGAAAATATTGGTTACAACTATAGGTATTTCCTTAGGGTATAGTATCATTTAAATTTTTATTATAAAACCCATTTAGACTTTTGGTTTTTGATGATTACATTGGCTAGACTGTTTATATATATAAATAGGAAAATTTTATAGAAATTTCAAGAAACCCTACCAATTCTACCCTGTTGGGAGTTGAATATAAGAGACCCTATGTGAGCAAGACCCATTTAGGAGCACTGTTTCTTTACCAGGTCTGACTTCAATTCGCAGGAAGCTGTGGGGTAGTTTGTTAATGCATACATTTTGTAAATAGAATTTTCAAAGAATGTTCATGGTTGGGCCTCCTGTTGTTTTCTATTGGTTCGAAAGGGGGCATTCACAGCTGCAGAAAGCAGCCTGTAATTATCAAATTGGCTTTTCTCTACAGGTAAGGTAATACTAACACATGCAATTTCTGGCATGTTCACAGGAACAACAAGCCAATCATTTGCATTTTCACATTAGGTATGAAAGTTTCCTCTCTGGGTCTAATATCAAACCACTGAACCTGAACCAGATCAAGGGCATCAAAATTAAACTGCCAATGGGTAGGTTTGCTTTTCCCTGCCCACTGGTTTTCACTTTTCAAATATCCCTCTATCAAAAGTATCAAAGGAACTGGAATGCTGCCAAATCCAGATATACTAAGGAAGATACACTTGACTAAATCCAAACAGGAAATAGAAGATTTTGTAGGATCTTACAATAAAATTATATCTAAATAACACCACTTAAGACCATCATGATTAACATTATGACAGTGAATATGAAATGACTAGAGTAACTGAGCATCGATTTCTAGATACAACTCAGTATTTGAAAGCCATTATATTGACAGATTTTTTAAAAGTTAGCCTAAGGAAAAGCAGTACAAATGACTGATCTCATACTTTGTATTGTCACAAAGTAATGACACAGTATTGGGGCTCAAATTGAGTCTTAATCACAACATGCAAACCACCACTATGGAAATAAATATGAAAGCTGATCAAAATCTATTAAATGACAACACGGCAAAGTAGATGTTTATGTTTTAATTACAATTACTAGAGTGTGTCAAATGGGTGGTTCTTATAGCTTATGAAGACTGGTTCCTTATAGAAATGAGACGGCTCGAACCGTTTGATAAGAAGGCTATTTCTGCTGGATACACATCATTAACTTGATTTTATCTCTTCTGTAAGATATTTATTAAGCTACAACTAAATATATTTATTAAGCTTCAAGTAAAGCATGCATTTTAGTAATTTTCAAAATGGAAAGTGGAAAAAGAAAAGCTGGCATTTATCTTGTAAGATGTTAATATCTTGAGCTAGGGCCCATATTTAAACATTAGTTAATTCTAGCCTAAAACCCAATAATGATTATTCTTTGCCATCAGTTATGGTACAGTAGGTCTTTGTTCTTTACAGATTTAATATTTACTATTTCAAGGATATGCTACTGGTGGTGATTATTCATGACACAGATTATTCTATTATTTTTTTCAACTGTAAATTTGAATCATGTGTGCTAGAAAGCTGACCATTTAAGGAAGCCTCTTAAGTAGAACATGCACTCCCCACACATTTACATCTAGCATTGTACACACAATAATTCTATTGTAATGATAAAAAGAACTTTCTTAGGTTAAATAGGCATTGGGTTACCTATTGTGTTTTTTTTTTTTTTTTTTTTTTGTGGTATGCAGTCCTCCCTCTGCTGCGGCCTCTCCCGTTGTGGAGG
>NC_041223.1:56504981-56507108 GCF_002837175.3 Physeter macrocephalus | reverse complement strand
GCGGGCCTCCCTCTGTTGTGGCCTCTCCCGTTGCGGAGCACAGGCTCCGGACGCGCAGGCTCAGTGGCCATGGCTCACGGGCCCAGCCGCTCCGCGGCATGTGGGATCCTCTCAGACCGGGGCGCGAACCCGGTTCCCCTGCATCGGCAGGCGGACGCGCAACCGCTGCGCCACCAGGGAAGCCCAGGTTACCTATTGTTTGATATCTATATGAAATACTTGACTTTCATCCCAAATATGACTAAAAGGAAACCATCTGCCTATACTAATATGTCTGTTGTCATAAATTTAATGATTGGATAGAATATCCAGAAGCTATGCAGACATTTATCATGAGTCTACTGTATATTCTAAATAGAACAGAATAGATGTTTGACATTTGTTAATATTACACATGATCTTTGAAAGCCGCTAAATTTATGCATGGCACTGGAATATATGATTTCCAACATTACAAAGAAATCCACCCCACCCTTGTAAGAGCAGTAAATCACATATGTGAAAAACAGTGGAGAATTGGTTGAGATGCAAATATTGAGGGATTCAGCTAGGTTCACACACTAGCTAAGAGTGGGCTAGGTTCAATATACAAGTCAGACAATTTTAACACTAAGATTCCAATTGAAAATTATTGAATGTGTGTTGCAGTGAATTGCTTACAGTTGGTACCGTACACTCTAAGGTTATGAATGTCAAAAAACTATTTTAGTAAAAGATAATATTGAACATATGCTATTTAAACCCCAGGACAGGTTCTGAATCAACTTAGGATATATAAATCCACAAGAGAACATCACTTCTACCCTAACAACAACAATAACAAAAAGTAAAATAAAAACTACAGAATCATAACATTTCAAGCCCATCAGAATAAAGTAGGAGAAAGTAAAAGAAAACAACCGAAACATTAATGTGTTCTTAAAGATCAAGAGATGACCAGGGTGAAAGTTTAGAATACCTGGGACAAGGTGACTCTGTAATCACCCTTTGGTTTTTCACTATAAGCCTCCATCACGTGCTCACGGAGGCAGAGCAGGAGGCCAACACAGCTCCCGTCATGGTGCATAGGCATGAATTCATACTTGCTCCTCTTACTTTTTCTTATGTGAAGCAAAAGCTGTAAGCCAATGTGTAAGGGACAGGAAAACTAGCTTCTACTTCCAGCAAAGGTAAATGGGAGAAGCAAAAACTGTCTGACCCTGGCAAAGGGTCAGGAAACCTCCCCTTCACCTACCACAAGCCTTGCCTCAAAGAACAAGCTCCAGGACTCTCCTGGAACAAAGGGACAAAATCCTCTGCCACCAGTCCCAGGCCAGGGCACACTTTTTCTGATGGAGCTACAGAAGCAAATTTGTTTGCCCAGTGAAAAGGTCAGCTTCTGTTGCTGGAGGGGAGGAAAATCTATCCAAACCAAGAATCTCACAGATACAAGACAGAGTGTGACTGTCATGGGGGAGAACAAGGATGTTGAGAAAGACTCATTAATATGAGTTGAGAGGACTCACCTAAAGCTGAGGCTGGATCATAAAATCTTAGAGATATCCCTTGTTTTTACCATATGCCTCATACCTAGTAACAAGCAATAGCAAAATACCACTGGAGGAGGGAAATAACATGGAAAAGATTCCCTCTACAGTGCAGTTGTGCAGTCTCCTGAAAGCTTAGCATGGAACAGGAATGCAAAGAAAATCACCCCAACATCCTAAAGCTCCACACTCAATAAAAGGTAGCAGCAGCCCACTGCTGGGGAATTTGTAACCTGTGATGCACTAAATGTATAGTAAAATCTAACTCAGATCAACACCTGTCTAGTTTGACTCAACTCTCCATTTATAGTAGCCTGACAAAAGAAGAGTCAGGCATCTTTCTAGCCAGAGATACTATTTGCCTCAGTCTCTACTGTTCTTTTATACATAATTCTAGAATTCAGTAAAAAAATGATCACAGGGCTTCCCTGGTGGCGCAGTGGTTGAGAGTCTGCCTGCTGATGCAGGGGACACGGGTTCGTGCCCCGGTCCGGGAGGATCCCACATGCCGCGGAGCGGCTAGGCCCGTGAGCCATGGCCTCTGAGCCTGCACGTCTGGAGCCTGTGCTCCGCAATGGGAGAGGCCACAACAGTGAGAGGG
>NC_041223.1:56498069-56504968 GCF_002837175.3 Physeter macrocephalus | reverse complement strand
TCGTGCCCCGGTCCGGGAGGACCCCACATGCCGCGGAGCGGCTAGGCCCGTGAGCCATGGCCTCTGAGCCTGCACGTCTGGAGCCTGTGCTCCGCAATGGGAGAGGCCACAACAGTGAGAGGCCTGCATACTGCAAAAAAAAAGAAAAGAAAAAAAAAAAATCACAAACATAGCAGGGGAATAAAATGAATACTTGCACGTCTGGAGCCTGTGCTCCGCAATGGGAGAGGCCACAACAGTGAGAGGGCTGCATACTGCAAAAAAAAAAAAAAAAAAAAAAAAAAAATCACAAACATAGCAGGGGAATAAAATGAATATTTGTCAAGTGGTAAAACAGACAACAGAACCAGACACTGAGATGACTTAGATATTGGAACTATCAAAGACTTTGACTGCCAATAATATATTAAAATACACAGTGGAAAAGGACCATGTGTAAGAATAGTCATCACAGAATTTCAGCAGAAAGATGGAAACTATAGAAGGTAGTAAAATTGAGATGAATAATTCTTTATCACTACATAGGACACACCAGAAGACAGAACTGGTGAACTTAAAAACAGGTCAATAGAAAATTTCCAAATTGAAATAAATAGAAGAAATAATGAGTGGAAACAAAACCAAAATAGAAGTGTGTATCCAAGAGCTGTGGGGCAATATCAAAGGATCTAAACCCTGGGCAGAGATTGCTAGTTTTCTTTGAGTATCTCTTCTTCCCTTCTGACATGAGTGTGGAAATTATAGTGAGACATATGGATACATGGATAGAGACTGTATTACCAGCTACTTTGAATCTAGGAGTAGTCATGCAGCCAAATGAGGGTTAGTGGGATTTGAGAAGATATATCTGTGATTTTTAGGTCATGCCCTAAAGAAAGAGGAAAGCTCTTCTCTTTTCTTTACCCTATTTACTGGCTGAATGGAGGCATCATACTAAGGATCATAAAAGAAACAATTTATAAAAACCTGGGTCCTTGGCGCCAGCAACTTATCCTCTCAGCTCTGGACTAATTATACTCAGCCTATTATCTGAGAGATTTAAAAAACATGTATTTTTCAAGACATTGTTATTTGTGGTGGTGTTATTGTGGCCAATCATATGTATTCTAATGAATATAAGCACCCAGCTAGTAAAAATTTAGAGTGAAATTTAAATTACTTTATAGTTTCTGGATATAAAGCTAACACAATTAGTGTCACCTCTCACAGGTAATCATCAGAAAATACTGAAAGAATGGCAGGACATGTTATTAATCATGAGAAAATCTTTTCAAATTTAGACAAATACAGGCTAACTAGATAATATAAAATATTTAACAGCAAAATTTTTATTTCTAAACACCATTCAGAGAAAGAACAGAAACTAATTACATAGCAGAAATACATATTGGCCCCTCAGAATGCATAATTAAGTTAGGGGAAAGGTCACTTTTCAGAATTTTATAATTCTAAAGCCAACATTTGAATACTATGATAAATATCATGATTAGATACAGAAAAATGATGCATCTATAAAACACAGGACACAAACAGCTAGAGAAATGACTAACATATCCAAATATGTAGTTTGGCAGCAAATTCCATTAAAAAGTTGGTTCTCTGAAGTAATGAATAACTCTAAAGTAATTTCAGTCTGGGCAAATAAATACTGTCTAAAATTATGTTAAGCCACTGTGAAACACAAATCTATTAAATGTTCCAAATATCATCCCTTGTAATATTCTTAAGTTTATTCTCAATATAAACTATTATAACACACTGCCAATAAAACTAGTAATCTAATTTATAATTTAATCCTATTTTCTTCAGTCAGTTGCCCACTCACTGAAAAACATAATTATTGACTATTTATGATATGTAAAACTCTATATTGTTCAAGACACAACATACTGTATTTCAAAATGTTTCAGATGATTGCATTGATTTAAATATGAATAAGGAATATATTAAAGTTGGTATATAACAGAAATAAAAAATAAAAGCTTTTTCTTTTTTTTAAGAAATCAGTAACATTTCATCTCTGACTGGATTCCATGAGCAAAGGTATTATCACTCGGCAAAACTGCATTTTTATAGAACCTAAGAATTGAAAAGAATGTGGAATGGAAAGGTCGAACCATGAAACCCTAGAATGTGATAGTAGTTTTGTAAGAGAAACAGATATGTTGTGAGACATAGAAAGAGCACTTATTTGGGTGCTGGAAAACGTGAGTTCTATTTCTTGGTTTTGCACTAATTCTTTATGATCTTAGAAAAACCATTGTGCCTTAGATTTCTCATTTACAAGAGGAAGGTAAATTCTAATGATTTCTGAGTTTTCTTCCACTTCTTTCATAACATAAAGTTATGTTATCTGTACATATGTATCACACATGGTTACATCCCTGCTCTAAACCTTTATTCTGAGGGTCCTCACCCACCCTATATTTTCACCAGATAAATTGTGACTATCAGTCAACTGCTCTTTGAGTTTTTATGCCATTGGAGGTGTTGAAAATGGGCTCCTCTTGAACACAAATAATGAGGATCCAAGAGGCAGCCGGCCAAGGTTAGAGCAACCTAAAAACACTGCAGAGTAAACCTAGTGGGACTACAGTCTACACATTTGCCACACTCTAATAAACTGGCCTAACCAGACTCAGATCCCATGAGTTGTTACTCACACAGACGCTCTAGTTAACTTTAAAGAACTATGGTTATAGAAAGTCACAATAACAATGTCCATTGATTGAATTATGAATTACTTAACTTTTTCCTGGTGCATTCTAAGAATATTTATGGATGCCACCCCAGGGACACTCAAGTTAGTAAACTGAGGAGGCAAATAATATGAAGTGGGATTAACGGCCCGTGCTGTTCTTTCAGACACAAAGGATTTTGTTTCAAGATTCTTAAATCTTTTACATACAAAGGCACACTCCTCAAGCGGAAGGGAGTTAGCATATTTTACTACTCCATTTTCAGACACAGAGCAACACAGGTGCAGAGGGATTTGGCAACCTGTCAAAAACAGGTCAGCATCAGAGTTAGGAATAAAAACAATCCAAATCCTATTATAGAGATGTTGTACTATTCCAAAATAAAGTTGCACAAAGAAATGTCAATCTGACTTTTTAAAATCCCAGTGTGAAGACATTTATTTTTGAGAAACTTAAAACCTGGAAAATGTTGAAAAATTCCTTTGTGAAACACACATTTCTTGGAAATTATAAGAACAATATGGACGACTTGAATATTTCAAAAGAGGTATTAATCTCTTTATTTATTCTACATGTGAATTTACATCCCACTTCATTCCATAAAGGATTTGAGGTGTCATACAGAACTAAAATCATATAATAAAAAGGGATGGGAGGAGAGGAAAGCACAAATAAATAACACTAAAAGATAAATGGTAGTCAAATAGTAAAATAAAATAGAAGAAAGTTAGTACATGGTAATAGATGTTACAATGCCCTTTTTTGTGTTGAAAAAGCAAAAAGGAAATCATGACAATTACAAAATTACTTCTTCCACAATATAAACATATAATATTTGTTTAAAAGATGTGTGAGTTTACCTAACATTGCGAGTTGAAAATTGTTTCCCTGGTTTCACATACAGCCTATTCGTTGATTGATGAAGTGGAAGAAATTATTAGACAAAACACAATATCTAGTACCTTATGATGGGCCATAACATCAGAACTCACTTTAGAAAATTATTACAAACCCTGCAATGGGACAGTGTAAAGGCTGTGATGGGAAGTGTTAGTAGTACATAAATGATGTCCTCAGAATACATAGCTCTAAAGTTCTATGACGGTTTTAGTTTCACACAAAAATTAATTTTTCTATTTATCTAGGAGTTCATATTTCGAGGTCCCAAGACAGCCTTCCGAGGGGGGTACAGGAATTCTAAAATTGAATGCACATTTGGTGTATTTGCACATTCCTTTGGAAGGAGAATTCATAACTTCCATTATAGTTTCAAGGATCCTCGGCACCAAAAGGTCAGTTGCCAATGAAGTCGAAAAGAAAGTTGGTAAACTATTTATCTTGCAGTTAAAATTTCATTTGGATTATTTTTTAAACTTTTTTTATTTTTATTTATTCTTATTATGTAAGTTTCAGGTGTACAGCATTATAATTTGACATTCATGTATACTACATAGTGATCAGCACAAGTCTAGTTACCATCCATCACCCACAGTTGACCCCACTCTTTTTTAAACGTATTTAAACTCAGGTTATGATGCATTGGGGGCAGCAACTTAGTGACTAAGTGATTAGTGTTACGTATATTTGCAGCAGTCTGAAGTATAGGTTTGTGTTGATAATTACATGCATAATTTTGGACTTTGAAACTTTCTGAAGGAAAAAAAAAATCCTTCTGAGTAGAAGATTGAAAGACACGAAGCAGAATAGTTAGGAAAACTAAGGGAACTAAGTCAAACTAAGATAGAGCCAAGTTCTTAAATTACTTTTGCCCGAGAATACAGTTAAATGGGGAAACTAATGCACCTATCTCATGGGTTGTTTTGAGAATTAAATAGCTATTATATATAAAGTGCTAAATTGTGGTTTTTCAATTATTATTATTATATCTGTACTGCTACTACTATTACTATTATGAGGTCTGCATCTATGTGGAAAAAGTAAATAACTACAGGGAATTCTGAGATATTCCTTTTAAAATAGCTTTATTTGAGGGGGAGTCCAGGAAGATGGTGGAAGAGTAAGACGCGGAGATCACTTTCCTCCCCACAGATACATCAGAAATACATCTACACGTGGAACTGCTCCTATAGAACACCCACTGAACGCTGGCAAAAGACCTCAGACCTTCCAAAAGGCAAGAAATTCCCCACGTACCTGGGTAGGGCAAAAGAAAAAAGAATAAACAGAGACAAAAGAATAGGGAAGGGACCTGGACCAGTGGGAGGGAGCTGTGAAGGAGGAAAGGTTCCTACACACTAGGAAGCCCCCTTCATGGGTGGAGACTGTGGGTGGCGGGGCGGGGGGAAGCTTCGGAGCCATGGAGAAGAGTGCAGTAACAGGGTGCAGAGGGCAAAGCAGAGAGATTCCCACACACAGGATGGGTGCCGACCAGCACACACCAGCCCAAGAGGCTTGTCTGCTCACCCGTCGGGAAGGGCGGGGGCTGGGAGCTGAGGCTCGCTCCTCGGTAGGAAGCCGGGAGAGGACTGGGGTTGGCGGCGTGAACACAGCCTGAAGGGGCTAGTGCGCCACGGCTAGCCGGGAGGAGTCCGGGAGAAGTCTGGAGCTACCGAAGAGGCAAGAGACTTTTTCTTCCCTCTTTGCTTCCTGGGGCATGAGGAGAGTGGATTAAGCGAGCTGCTTAAAGGAGCTCCAGAAACAGGCGTGAGCCGTGGCTAACAACGCAGACACCAGAGATGGGCATGAGACGCTAAGGCTGCTGCTGCCGCCACCAAGAAGCCTGTGTGCGAGCACAGGTCACTCCCCACACCTCCCCTCCCGGGAGCTTGTGCAGCCCCCCACTGCCAGGGTCCCGGGACCCAGGGACAACTTCCCTGGGAGAACGCACAGCGCACCTCAGGCTGGTGTAACGTCGCGCTGGCTTCTGCCGCCGCAGGCTCGCCCCACATCCGTACCCCTCCCTCCTCCCAGCCTGAGTGAGCCAGAGCCCCCGAATCAGCTGCTCGTTTAACCCCGTCCTGTCTGAGCGAAGAGCAGACGCCCTCGGACAACCTACGCGCAGAGGTGGGGCCAAGTCCAAAGCTGAACGCCAGGAGCTGTGCGAACAAAGAGGAGAGGGGGAGGTCTCTCCTAGCAGCCTCAGAAGCAGCGGATTAAAGATCCACGGAGATGGACTTTGGGAGCAAAATATATTACTATTTTCCCCTTTTTCTCTTTTTGTGAGTGTGTATGTGTGTGCTTCTGTGTGAGATTTTGTCTGTATAGCTTTGCTTTCACCGTTTGTCCTAGGGTTCTGACCGACCCGTTTTTTTTTGTTTTTACTTTTAAAATTTTTCCTCTTAATAATTACTTTTTATTTTAATAACTTTATTTTATCCCACTTTATTTTATCTTCTTCCTTTCTTCCTTCCTCCCCTCCTTCTTTCCTTCCTCCCTCCCTTCCTCCCTCCCTTCCTTTCTTCCTTCCTTCCTTTCTCCCTTCCTTTCTTCCTTCCTTCCTTCCTTTCTTCCTTCCTTCCTTCCTTTCATTTTTTTCTCCCTTTTGTTCGGAGCTGTGTGGATTAAAGGCTCTTGGTGCTCCAACCAGGTGCCAGGGCTATGTCTCTGAGGTGGGAGAACCAACTTCAGGACACTGGTCCACAAGAGACCTTCCAGCTCCACGTAATATCAAACGGCGAAAATCTCCCAGAGACCTCCATCTCAACACCAAGAGCCAGCTTCTCTCAACGACCAACAAGATACAGTGCTGGACACCCTATGCCCAACAACTAGCAAGACAGGACTACAGCCCCATCCATTAGCAGAGAGGCTGACTAAAACCCTAATAAGGCTACAGACACCCCAGAGCACACCACCAGACATGGACCTGCCCAACAGAAAGACAAGATCCAGCCTTATCCACCAGAACACAGGCACTAGTTCCCCCAACCAGGAAACCTACTCAACCCACTGAACCAACCTTAGCCACTGGAGACAGACACCAAAAACAAAGGGAACTATGAACCTGCAGCCTGCAAAAAGGAGACCCCAAACACAGTGAGCAAAATGAGAAGACAGAAAAACACACAGAAGATGAAGGAGAAAGGTAAAAACCCACCAGACCTAACAAATGAAGAGGAAATAGGCAGTCTACCTGAAAAAAAATTAAGAATAATGATAGTAAAGAAGATACAAAATCTTGGACATAGAATAGACAAAATGCAAGAAACATTTAACAAGGACCTAGAAGAAATAAAGAGG
>NC_041223.1:56496313-56497623 GCF_002837175.3 Physeter macrocephalus | reverse complement strand
CATGCTGCGGAGCGGCTGGGCCCGTGAGCCATGGCCGCTGAGCCTGCGCGTCCGGAGCCTGTGCTCCGCAACGGGAGAGGCCACAACAGTGAGAGGCCCACATATCGCAACAAAAAAAAAAAAAAAAAAAAACGAAAAATGCAGCAAGGGAAAAACAACAAATAACACACAAGGGAATCCCCATAAGGTTAACAGTTGATCTTTCAGCAGAAACTGTGCAAGCCAGAAGGGAAAGGCAGGACATACTTAAAGTGATGAAGGAGAAAAAGCTAGAACCAAGATTACTCTACCCAGCAAGGATCTCATTCAGATTTGATGGAGAAATTAAAACATTTACAGACAAGCAAAAGCTGAGAGAGTTCAGCACCACCAAAGCAGCCTTACAACAAATGTTAGAGGAACTTCTCTAGGCAGGAAACACAAGAGGAGGAAAAGATCTACAAGATCAAACTTGAAATAATTAAGTAAATGGGAAAAGGAACATACATATCGATAATTACCTTAAATGTAAATGGATTAAATGCTCCCACCAAAAGACACAGACTGGCTGAATGGATACAAAAACAAGACCCATATATATGCTGTCTACAAGAGACACACTTCAGACCTAGGGACACATACAGACTGAAAGTGAGGGGATGGAAAAAGATATTCCATGCAAATGGAAATCAGAAAAAAGCTGGAGTAGCAATTCTCATATCAGACAAAATAGACTTTAAAATAAAGACTATTATAAGAGGCAAAGAAGGACACTACATAATGATCAAGGAATCGATCCAGGAAGAAGATAGAACAATTGTAAATATTTATGCACCCAATACAGGAGCACCTCAATACATAAGGCAAATACTAACAGCCATAAAAGGGGAAATCGACAGTAACACAATCATAGTAGGGGACTTTAACATCCCACTTTCACCAATGGACAGATCATCCAAAATGAAAATAAATAAGGAAACACAAGCTTTAAATTATACATTAAAAAAGAAGGACTTAATTGATATTTATAGGACATTCCATCCAAAAACAACAGAATACACATTTTTCTCAAGTGCTCATGGAACATTCTCCAGGATAGATCATAACTTGGGTCACAAATCTAGCCTTGGTAAATTTAAGAAAACTGAAATCGTATCAAGTATCTTTTCCGACCACACGCTATGAGACTAGATATCAATTACAGAAAAGATCTGTAAAAAATACAACACATGGAGGCTAAACAATACACTACTTAATAACGAAGTGATCACTGAAGAAATCAAAGAGGAAATCAAAAAATACTTAGAAACAAATGACAGTGGAGACACGAC
>NC_041223.1:56474432-56494299 GCF_002837175.3 Physeter macrocephalus | reverse complement strand
GGTGCTGGGAAAACTGGACAGGTACATGTAAAAGTATGAAATTAGAACACTCCCTAACACCATACACAAAAATAAACTCAAAATGGGTTAAAGACCTAAGGCCAGACACTATCAAACTCCTAGAGGAAAACATAGGAACAACACTCCTCGACATAAATCACAGCAAGATCCTTTTTGACCCACCTCCTAGAGAAATGGAAATAAAAACAAAAATAAACAAATGGGACCTAATGAAACTTAAAAGCTTTTGCACAGCAAAGGATACCAAAAGCAAGACGAAAAGACAGCCCTCAGAATGGGAGAAAATATTTTCAAATGAAGCAACTGACAAAGGATTAATCTCCAAAATTTATATGTAGCTCAATAAAAAAAGAAACAAACAACCCAATCCAAAAATGGGCAGAAGACCTAAATAGACATTTCTCCAAAGAAGACATACAAATTGCCAACAAACACATGAAAGAATGCTCAACATCATTAATCATTAGAGAAATGCAAATCAAAACTACAATGAGATATCATCTCACACTGGTCAGAATGGCCATCATCAAAAAATCTAGAAACAATAAATGCTGGAGAGGGTGTGGAAAAAAGGGAAAACTCCTGCACTGCTTGTGGGAATGCAAATTGATACAGCCACTATGGAGAACAGTATGGAGTTTCCTTAAAAAACTACAAATAGAACTACCATACGACCCAGCAATCCCACTACTGGGCATATACCCTGAGAAAACCATAATTCAAAAAGAGTCATGTACCAAATGTTCATTGCAGCTCTATTTACAATAGCCAGGACATGGAAGCATCCTAAGTGTCCATCAACAGATTAATGGATACAGAAGATGTGGCACATATATACAACGGAATATTACTCAGCCATAAAAAGAAATGAAACTGAGTTATTTGTAGTGCGGTGGATGGACCTGGAGTCTGTCATACAGAGTGAAGTAAGTCAGAAGGTGAAAAACAAATACCGTATGCTAACACATATATATGGAATCTAAGAAAAAAGAAATGTCATGAAGATACTAAGGGTAGGACGGGAATAAAACACAGACCTACTAGAGCATGGGCTTGAGGATATGGGGAGGGGGAAGGGTAAGCTGTGACAAAGTGAGAGAGTGGCATGGACATATATACACTACCAAACGTAGGGTGGATAGTTAGTGGGAAGAAGCTGCAAGGCACAGGGAGATCAGCTAGGTGGTTTGTGACAAACTAGAGGGGTGGGATAGTGAGGGTGGGAGACACAAGAGGGAAGATATATGGGAACATATGTATATGTATATGTATAACTGATTCACTTGGCTGTAAAGCAGAAACTAACACACCATTGTAAAGCAATTATACTCCAATAAAGATGTTAAAAAAATAAAATAAAATAAAATAGCTTTATTTACCTTTCAACAAATGAATAAAATAATTTTAAAATAATTTTTAAAAAATAATAATAAACATCATATGGCATACCTGCTGTATATATTTTGTCCACAATATGATTTGTATCAGGAGATTTTTCTGCATAGTAAATCATTCCAACTTTAGTGGTTTAAAACAATAGACATTTATAGTGCCACCAAGTCTTCAAGTTGGTCAAGTGGACCTTCCAACCTGGGCCAGGCTTGGCTGATCTGGGCTGAACTTTCTCATGTGTCTGAGGTCAGCAGTAAGTTAGCTGAGGCTGGCTTATCTAAGACAGCTGTACTCACATGTCTGCTGGTTGCCTAGCTGTTGACTGGGCCAGGGTTAACTGGACCATATGTAGTCCACCACCCAAATACTTAGTTTTTTCTTATGTGGCTCAGGAAGTTTTTAAAAGGGAGAACAGAAATGTGCAAGCCTTCTTGAGGTGTAAGCTTGAAATGGGTGCAATGTCACTCACACATGTTTAATGGGGCAAACCAAATCACAAGCCTGCACAAAATTCAAAGATCAAAGAAATAAATCATACCTCTTAATGAGAGGAGCTTCAAAGTCATCTTGCAAAAGGAATGGGAACACAGAGAAGTGTGGGAATCTCTCACCCTTTTTGTAATGCACTGCATTATTAAGTAAAAAATTTTAAACTCTCCACAATGTCCACGGAAAAATTTGAATAAACCCCCTAAGAAAAATCTAAATTAAAGTGGTATGATGACACATTTAATATGTTAGATATAAAATGTTCTCCTATGTGAATAAATAAAATAAATAGAACTAATCTGCTATTTAGGGTTAGCAGAAATGTTTTGGTGATAGTATAAGGAATACCTAACGTCTTGGGGAGATGAATGTGGTTTCTGGTACCAGGACCAAACATCTCTTCACCCTGTGACCTCAGCATATAAAAGGATATTTATTGAGTTTTCCTATTGGAGAGCATAATCCATATAGCTAATCCTATAGGGCCTCTGGGGAGCTAATATCCTGTAGACATTAAGAGTGAAGACTGAAATCAGACTGTTTAAACTCAAATCCAGTTACCTCTTACTAGCTTTGTGACTTTTAGCAGGTTACATAATCTTTCTGAAACTCATTATGGGTAAAGTGGGGATGACAGAAATACCTAACTCATAGAAATTTTACATAAAATGAGTTAGACAACCAACTAACTAAAGTTAGACAACCAACCTAAACTTCTTGTGCATAACACAAATCACACAGTAGATCATTCAAGAAATGTTGCTTAAGGCTAACAGACGTAGAGAACAGACTTGCAGTTGCCAAGGGGAAAAGGGGGTGGGGGAGGGATGGATTGGGAGTTTGGGATGAGCATATGCAAACTAGTATATAACATATAGAATGGATAAACAACAGGTCCTACAGTATAGCACAGGGAACTATTTTCAATATCCTGTGATAAACCATAATGGAAAAGAATATGAAAAAGAATGTATATATAACTGAATCACTTTGCTGTACAGCAGAAATTAACACAACATTGTAAATCAACTATTCTTCAATAAAATAAGTTACAAAAAAAGAAACGTTGGTTATTTTTATTGTAAATATTAAAATCCAATGTAAAATTAAAAGGCCCAAAATATATTGTGAAATATTATTTGAAATCCACTGTTATCATAGAAAATTCCTATTGACCTCAACTTTAAAGTAGTATTAAAATTTATATTCTAAAGGAGTTGAGGACCCAGCTGTTGAAGGAAGTCATCAAGATATCATTGCCAGTTGACCTGTGAGCTGGACTGGGGCAAATGAAGGCTTATCACCCACTGCACTGTCCTTGGAATGTGTGTTCTGCTCACCTTCCCTGTCCCAGAAGCTGGTCTAAGGACAGTCTTGAGATAAAAATATGGTGTTGTGACTGAACCCAGTTAAGGTCTTCTATGCATGTGACTAAACCCAATTAGGCCTCTATATAAATTTTTAAGGTTCTGGCAGGCAGATGCAGGTATCTACTCGTCTTGCGGCCACCCACGACAAGCCTTGTAATTAAGTTCCCTTGCTTATTAAACTTGCCACCTGCCCACCTAGTGCGGTCTGCCTCTTTTTCCAATCTCCCCTTGCCCTCCATATATGGGAGCCAATTTCATATTTCACCTGGGAAGTTCCTGAGGTTGTGAACCAATACTATCTTATGATGTGCCTAGCCAGTAACAAACTCCTATTTACAAAGATATAGAATAAGAAACAATAAATAAAATTATGTCACCCAAGATGATAAAAACTATAGTAGTGAAAACAGACTTCCTGTAAAGAGCTTAGAAATGTTTACTCCCATTTTTACAGCAAGAAAATGTTGGAAAACCTGAAAATCAATGACTTTTCTTGGACCCATCAGAGACTTGAGTTCAGGGCAAACTACCATGCCAACATCTGGAGAGACAAACAAATACAGAGTCATAGCAGAGATGTGCTTACCTGGAGCAGAGGCTGCTTATGCCATAAAATGATAGAAAAGTTAAAAGGTAACTTTGATAAATTTCTGGGAACTGAATTGGGCTAGTGTGAGAATGAGAAACATCTAAGGTCTACAGTCTTAGGTGGGGTCTCACACATTCACAGGATTTACCTCCAGAAACTTCACCAGGTTTGTATAGTGGAGATACTAGAAAGACTACCATATGACTCTGACAGAAGGACTAAATAAGTAAACCTTGTGAAATATTCCCAGAACCTTCTGCATACAGAGGTCTACTTTCATTTAGAAAGAGCATTTTGCCAGAGATTTATCCAACCTGGGGGAAGGGAATTCTCCCAATCCAGCCCCCTTTCTATCTCACTTAAGGCCAGTAGGAGTGGGGAAATTTGGAGAGTGAAGGTCCCAGTCCATAGACATAGGCCCAGTTAAAGACTGAGATTTAACTGGAAGATAATAGAACTCTCCCATCTCCTCATGCTTTACCACTGCACCAACAGGACTCCAAAAGGTAATAGTGGATCACTGTCAAATCATGTACAAAACACAACTGTCTCTGAGGAAGAGGCTTAGAAAGCCCCAGGTGAGGAAAAGAAACAAAAACAAGGACATCCGAGGCACAGGAAGCCTGTGGTACCTATAGTTATAGAAAACATTAAACAAAGCCCAACTTCTAGCCAGATTAACATAAATTCTCAGAGAAAGACAAGTATCATATGATATCACTCATATGTGGAATCTAATTTTTTAAAAATGACACAAATGAACTTATTTACAAAACAGAAACAGACTTACAGATATTGAAAACAAACTTATGGTTACCAAAGGGGAAACGCCTGGGGGTGGATAAATCAGGAGCTTGGGATTAACATACACACACTATAATATATAAGATAGATAACCAACAAGGACCTACTGTAGAGTACAGGGAACTCTACTCAATATTCTGTGATAAACTACATGAGAAAACAATCTGAAAAAGAATGAATCTATACATATGTATAACTGAATCACTTTGCTGTATACCTGAAACTAACACAACATTGTAAATCAACTACATTCCAATAAAATTTTTTTAAAATCTTGATCTTGATGACATGAAAAAGAAAACATAAATTCCCACAGAAGAGGCCCTTTTATCTCTAGTGTATCCTATCTTGTCCATATTTCAACAAAAAAAGTATAAGATACATTAAAGACAAAAATTATCTAGAAAGACAAAGTAATCATCAGAACCTGATTCAGATAGATACAATATTAGAATTAACAGATGGAATTTAAAATAACTAATACGTTAAGGGCTCTAATGGAAAACTTGGACAACCTGCAAAGACAGGTGGCTATGTAAGCAGAGAGGTGGATATTCTAAGAAAGAATCAAAATAAAACACTAGAAATAAAAACACTGTAACAGAAAGAATGTCTCTGATTGGCTCCTTAGTAGACTCAATAAAGTTGAGGAAAGAATCAGTGAGCTTGAAGATGAGTTAATAGAAAGCTTCCAAACTGAAAGTCAAAGAAAAAAAATGGGAAAACAACACAGCACCTGTAAGAAAATTTCAAAAGTGTAACATATGGTTAACTGGACTAACAGGAGATGAAAAAAAGAACAGAGCAGAGGAAATCTAAGGAAAAAACTAAATTACTTAAAGAAATATAATTAATAAACTAAGAGAGAAGATAAAATGGAGACACATAAAATACTCAACTAAAACCAAAGAAAACAGTAAAAGAAGCACTGGTAACAAATAGTAAACAGTTTCAAATACAGTAGATGTTAAACCAAATATATCAATAATCCCTTTAAATGTGAATGGTCTAAATATAAAATTAAAGGACAGAGACTGTCAGAGTGAATAAAACAAAAAAAGACTCCACTATATGTTTGCTATAAGAAACTCACTTTAAACATAAAGGCTCAGATATGTTAAAAATAAAGGAGTGGAGAAAGTTATACCATATAACATTAATCAAAATAAATATAGAGTCACTAAGTTAGTTTTAGACAAGAAGACTTCAAAACAAAGGAAACTATCAGACATAAAGTCAGGCACCACATAATAGTGACTGGGTCAATTCTCTAAGAAGCCATAACAATCCTAAACATGTATGTACCTAAAAGCAGAGGGTCATAATATGAGAGGCAAAGACTGATACAACAGAAAGGAGAAATAGACAAATACACTATAATAACTGAAGGATTCAAAACCTCTCTATCAGTAACTGAAGAACAAGCAGGCAGAAAATCAACAAGTGTATAGTGCATCAAAAGAGTACCATCAATCAACTTGATTTAATTGAGATTTATAGACTATTCCATCCAACAGCAGGAGATTACGCATTCCTCTCAAACTTGTATTGAACTTTCACCATGATAACCCACATTCTGATCCATAAATCATACTTTAACAAATTTAAAAGATTATAAATCATACAAAGTATGTTCTGAGACTATATGGAATTAAACTAGAAACCAATTAAATTAAACTAAACTCAAAACTAATTAAACAATAGCTTAAAAAATTAGAAATAACACACTTCTAAATATCACATTGGCCAAAGACAAATCTCAAGAAATATATTTCAAAATATATTTTGAAATAAAAATGAAAATATAACTCTTCAGAATTTGTGGGATGCTTCTCTTTTAAGCAGTGTTTAGAGATAAATTTATAGCATTAAATGTATATATTGATATTAGAAAAGAAGAAAGAGCTAAAATCAGATCTCAAGAAGAACAATTTAAGCCTAAAGGAATCAGAATAAAAGATGTAATAAAAATTAGGGCAGAAATCAATGAAATTATAAGCAAGAAGATATTAGAAAAAAATCAACAAAACCAAAAACTTTTACTTTAATGATCAATAAAACTGATAAATCTCTAGTCAGGCTAACCAAGAATAAAAAAAGCTAAAAGACACAAATTTCAAATATCAGATATGAGAGGTCCATGGACATTAAAAGGACAAGAGTAAACTACTATAAACAACTCTATTCCTACAAATTTAATAATTTAATTAAATGAACCAATGTCTTGAAAGACACAAAACGCTGAAACCCAATTAAGGAGAAATAGGTAACCTGAATAGCCCTCTATCTGTTGAAGAATTTGAGTTCACAATTAATAACCTTCCAAAAAAGAAACCATTAGGCCCAAATGGTTTAAGCAGTGAATTCTACAAATTTTAAAGGAAATATTTAAAAAAGCAAAAATAAATGAACTATCAAGCCACAAAAAGACATGGATGAATCCTAAATGCATATTATTAAGTGGAAGAAGTTGGTCTGAAAAGGATATATATTGTATCATTCCAATTACATGGCATTGTAGAAAAGGCAGAACTGAGGAGATAGTAGAAAAGATCAGTGGTTGCTAAGGGACAGAGGGGGAGTAGAGGAAGTTTTAAATATGTAAGGTACAGATGATTTTTTTAGAGTGGTGAAACTATTTGATATAATGCTGTAATTAAGGATATAAGACACTATAAAAATTTCAAAAGCCATTGAACTTTACAGCACAAAGAGTAAACCTTAATGCACATTAAAAAGAAAATAAAAAATCTAAGAGGTCAGAGGAATCCTGGGATGGGATGAAGAATTTGACTGGACAATCTTACTGTATTACAAACACATGACAGGACTTCACTGAACCCCTTCAATGAATCTGGGTGGTGGAGGGGAGCCACTGAGTTACATAACTGGAAGTGAGTGGATTCTGTGAAATTAATGACAAAAGAAAGTGTACATAAGAACTGTACTCTAGCTGATAAAGTTGCTTCCCATTAGGGTAAAGGTACAGGTTAACAATTCTGATACTATTATACATGTATACTGGATTTTAAGATTTAAGTAAATGTTTGTTGGATGGTGGAAGTTAGGTTTCTTACGGTTAGAATGGGAGTTCACAGGTCAGGAAGGAGAGGAGGCTAAAATGGTCCATGTGATACTGCAATAGAGTTGAACACAGCAGTATGAACCATGTTTAGCTTAACATAGATAGGGATGGTTACATATATAAATATTTACAGATATATGTACAAATATGGGTTAGTATTTACATATACAATTTTTTCCTGTTGGCTGAGAGGGCCTGGAAGCAATAAGACTGAGTAACAATGAGCATACCTAGCATCCAGATCTTGGTTTCTAATACCATTCTCCAATAAAAGGAACCAGAGTTCCTTGGAAAGCTAGATTATCCTAGGAGTGAGTGTATCTTATTTCCCCAGAGCAAGAAATACACAAAATGAGCCTAGAGCATCTTGTAGTACAAGAGGGTAAGGAAGTGCTCAGAATACACACACACACACACACACACACACACACACACACACACAATAATAATGCCGGGGGTGGGGTAGATAATTAAGAGACACAGAAGCCAGCTGAAAGGGCTTCCAATGGCAAAAAGTAGAACAATTTGAGCAACAAAATTAAGTATCGGATGATAACTCAAAGTATAAAATAAATATCCATGCCTCCCTATTGATATAAATAAATTATTGAATCATTAAATAAATTGGGGAGAAGAGAGAAATCTGTTCAAAGGAATTCCAAATAAATTATTTAACTACTCCCTACTAAATGAAGGAAATATAAATCCCCACTCCTTCAATATGAGCTATGCATAGTTGACTTCCTTCCAAAGAGTATAGAATGAAGAGGGATAAAAATGTGTCCCGTTACATTAGACAAACCTGAAAAAATCCAGGTAATCAAAGTCAACATCAACAGTCACAAATCATGTTGATAGTGTATACCCTTGATATGATATGGTGAAAATAGCACTTTACCTCTGTGTTCTTCCTCCCCAAAACCCATAACTGAGGCTCATCATGAGAAAAACATCAGAGAAATGCCAGTAGAGGAGGATTCTACCATATACCTGACCAGTAAACCCCCAAACTGGTCATGAGAAACAAAGAAAGTCTGAGACATTATCACAGGTATAAGAGAAGCCTAAAGAGACAGAAAAATGAAATCTAATGTGATATTCTGGATGGATTCTTAAGAAAAAAATTGAAAAATAGGTAAAAACTAAGAAAATCTGAATAAAGTATGTTCTTTAGTTAAAATAATGTATCAATATGTACTATACTAAGTTATCAATAATAGGAAAACAGGTGTGGGGTATCTGAGAATCTATGTGCCATCTTTGCTATAATTCTGTAAATCTAAAATTTTCTAAAATAAAATGCTTATATTAAAAAGCTAGCTATAGCATTGACCAACTTAGATCAACCTTACTTAAACTTGCTTGCTTCTCAGGTAGAATATTAGACTGCTGGGTCTATTGCATGCAAATTGTCCTTTAGAAAAATCAGATAAAGTGTATTATGAAGTATGCAATTGATATCAAACTTATATTGTGTTATTTCTTCCAGTGTGCTTAGAATAGAGAGAGCAGTAGGAGTTGAGGACCAAGGGAAATAAAACTCACTGCAAGATTGTGTAAGACCTTATGGAGTTGCATTAATTTTTTTTTTTTTTTTTTTTTTTTTTTTGTGGTATGCGGGCCTCTCACTGTTGTGGCCTCTCCCATTGCAGAGCACAGGCTCTGGATGCACAGGCTCAGCGGCCATGGCTCATGGGCCTAGCCGCTCCGCGGCATGTGGGATCTTCCCGGACCGGGGCACGAACCCGTGTCCCCTGCATCGGCAGGCAGATTCTCAACCACTGCGCCACCAGGGAAGCCCTGCGTTAATTTTTTTGAAATGTATTTATTATCAAATACAGAGCCATTAGAAGAGGAGTGATGTAAGAATTCTCATTTGAATTAAATGAAAAAAAAAACAGATACTCCAGATTCTCTATTAAGAATATATAAAAGAGGCCAAGGACAGATGTAAAAAGGCCATTTACAAAAATAAAGACATTTTAATGACTTGACCACTAAAAGTGGATAAAGGTAGTCAGATTCAGGTTATATTTTCAAGATAGAGCCAATAGGATTAACAACTAGAAAGACTGAATTGGCATTAACTAACTTGATGGACACTATAACTTCACACAATGGAATACAATACAGCCATAAAAAGAAATAAAGTACTGATACAACATGGATGAACCTTGAAAACATTCTGCTAAATGAAAGAAGCCAGAAATAGAAGGCCACATACTATGTAATCACATTTATGTGAAATGTCCAGAATAGGCAAATCCACAGACACAAGTAGATTAGTGTTGCCAGGGGTCAAAAGGTTAGTTTTGGATATAAGCTTGATATGTTGATTATAAATAAGGGAGTTGAGGACATAAACTGAGATGTCAAGAAGGTAATCAAATATGATTCTTAAAGTTACGGTTTGGCCTGAACTGGAGATACAAATTTAGGCATGATCCATGTACACATGGTATTTAAAATCTTGACACTAGATGAAATCAACAATGGAGTAAATGGAAACAGAAAAGAGAAGTGGTCCAATGACTGAGCTCTTGGACATGTTAAAAGGTCAGGAAGAAGAAGCAGAACTAGCAAAAGAGAATAAGAAAAAGTACTAGTGAAGTGTCCTAGACACCAAGGGGAGATAGAATGATCAACCAGGTCAAATACTGCCTATGCTTCACATAAGATGAGATCTGAGAATTCAGAATTAGATATCAGGACTTTGGTGAACATGATTAGAATAGTTTCAGTGAGGATGTGAGAAAACATTCGAGTTACAGTGGTTCAGGAAACAATGCTAGAAGAGGAATTAGAGAAGATTTCTGGGAGACTCTTCAAAGGAATTGGTATCTTTAAAGAAAAAGAAATATGAAGGAAAAACATTCAAGAAAGATTTGTATTTTATTTTGCTAATGTTGCTGTAGAATGCAGAAATACACAGCATTTGTATAGTGATGGAAGACATCCAATAGAAAGGAAAAAAAGAAAGTTGCAGGATAGAAAAAACAAAAATACTAGAGCAATATCTTAGGCTACACAGGAGAGGATGGAGCACCGCCATGAACAAGTGAGGAGCTGACCTTAGGGAGGAACATGAAGAGTTCACCCACAGTGATGGGAGGGAGGGCAGAGTCGGTGGGCATAGGCGGGTAAATGTGGTGAGAGTGGATGAAAGTTACCTTCTGTCTCTATTTTTTCCATAACATAGAGACCCATTTCATCAGTTGAAAGTGAGGATGATGGAGTGGTTTAAGAGGTCTGTGCAAGAGAAGAAAGTTAGAAATCATCTTATTTAAGAGTGGGTGATTTGGCTTCCCTGGTGGCACAGTGGTTAAGAATCCACCTGCCAATGCAAGGGACACGGGTTCAAGCCCTGGGCTGGGAAGATCCCACATGCTGCAGAGCAACTAAGCCCGTGTGCCACAGTTACTGAACCTGCGCCCTAGAGCCCACGAGCCACAACTACTGAAGCCCACATGCCACAACTACTGAAGCCCGTGCGCCTAGAGCCCATGCTCTGCAACAAGAGAAGCCACCACAATGAGAAGCCACCACAATGAGAAGCCTGTGCGCACACCGCAACGAAGAGTAGCCCCCGCTCGCTGCAACTAGAGAAAGACTGCACACAGCAACGAAGGCCCAAAAAATAATTAATTAATTAATTAATTTTAAACAAAAGAGTGGGAGATTAATTGCACTAGGGAAATATAGCATAATAGCTAGACCTCACACTGACTGTGAAGCTAAAATGAAACCAATCAGCATGTATTTGTGCATATGCCTTGTTTTTTTGTTGTTTTCTGGCTTTTTTTGCAGGCTTGTTCAACTGCAGGGGTGCATGCACAGGAGAGGAGAAGATTTTATATTAACTGAAGTTGGTGGTTAGTGAAAAAAAGAGCATGAAGTAAGGCTGTTGAGGCTGCTGGCAAGGAGGGAATTGTAATAATTGTAAGTCATGAAGTTTATGCTGAGTAAATGAGAAAAAGAGGAGTACCTACTTTTGGGGCTATGAGAGGTAATGAACTGGAAAGACAGAACATGGTGGTCAGTGAATGGGATACTTGGTAATGGGATTATAGAAGGGGTTCAGTTACTGTTAGTGGAAACATTTAGAATGTAGCATGAAAGTGAGTTGCTGAGCAAGGGGGGATGGCAAGATCATAGAAGCAGAGAAGATCAAGGAACAGCTGGCTAGGGTGTGGGAAGGGCCATCTACATTGATTTTGATATTTTCAAGAATGATGACCTAGGTAGTGTTAGCAAGAGTCATACTCAGTCATGAGCCAAAGTCTTTAAGAAATGAAAAAAAGTGACTAAAAATGGGGAGCAAGACAGGTAAGGGTAAGTAGATGATTTGTAACAAGGCAGGACAGTAGTAAAGTTTGATGACATGAGCCTATGCAAATGACTTTTAGAGAGAAACGAGGGAGAATCCTTGGACATTACAGAGGAACAAGGAAAAAAACCTCCCCACTTCCAAGCCCAGAGGTAGAAGACAGCTAGAGAAAAACATCCACCAGAGTGATGCAGGAAAGCAGTGTCCTCAGAGGAGAGACTGAGGAGGTTTCAAGAGAGCACAGCAAGAAAGCAAAGGAAATTTCACAGACGAGAGAGATATAGACAATAACTTCCACAGGCAGGGTAAGAGTGTTTCAAGAAATTACACAGCAGGGATTAGAGTCTGTTGGACGAGGGATAATACTGTGACCTACACAAGTAAGAACAATGGTCATGGACAGGACATGGAAGCAACCTAATTGTCCATCGACAGATGAATGGATAAAGAAGATGTGGCACATATATAAAATGGAATATTACTCAGCCATAAAAAAGAATAAAACTGAGTTATTTGTAAAGAAGATGCGGTACATATATACAATGGAATATTACTCAGCCATAAAAAGAAACGAAATTGAGTTATTTGTAGTGAGTTGGATGGACTTAGAGTCTGTCAAACAGAGTGAAGTAAGTCAGAAAGAGAAAAACAAATACCACAGGCTAACACATATATATGGAATCTAAAAAAAATGGTTATGATGAACCTGGGGGCAGGACAGGAATAAAGACGCAGACGTAGAGAATGGACTAGAGGACACGGGGAGGGGGAAGGGGAAGATGGGACGAAGTGAGAGCGTGGCATGGACACTACCAAATATAAAATAGATAGCTAGTAGAAAGCAGCTGCGTAGCACAGGGAGATCAGCTCGGTGCTTTGTGACCACCTAGAGGGGTGGGATAGGGAGGGTGGGAGGGAGACGCAAGAGGAAGGGGATATGGGGAGATATGTATACATATAGCTGATTCACTTTGTTATACAGCAGAAACTAACACAACACTGTAAAGCAATTATACTCCAATAAAGATGTTAAAAAAATGAAAAAATAAAAATAAAAAATTTGTCACTGACCTAAAAAAAATAATAATAATGGGCATGGTAAGACTGGTCCTGAAAATTCTAAGGCAGAGAGTGAAACCAAGCAGGACTGTGTGGGGCTCCTGGGCACAAAAGCCTTTTTATGCCCCCCCATCTCTTGATTACAGGAAATAGGCCTCATTCAGTCTCAGTGACCTCCCCTGAGTTCTAACGGGCAGGTTCCAATAGTTGCTAATTAGGCAAGAGGGGATTCGAGACAAGGGAGGAGCAGTCAAGAAACAGCCTTGGGGCAGAGTCCTGGTTCCCCCTCAAGGGATACACATAACATATCTTTGAGCTGTTTTGCAGATACTGAAACCCTCACCAGGTGGGAAAAGCTAACTGTATGCTCCCCACAGGCACATAGACCCCAGACCGGTTGGAACAGAAGGTCGATGATGCTGACTCCCACTTACCTCCCCACCAACCAATCAGAAGATTATCCGCGAGCTGATCACGCCCTCTTTGAACCATTACTATAAAACTCCTCACAACGCCCCCCAGGTCAGGACACACAGTTGTAAGGGCATTAGCCCACTGTGGCCCCCTTTGCCTGGCAAAACAGTAAAGCTGTTCTTCTCTACTTCACCCAAAACTCTGTCTCCGAGATTTAATTCAATGTTGGAGTACAGGTGCCGGATTCGGCTTCAGGACTAGGCCTGAGCTGTGAGGGTGCAAGCACTGGGGAGTCGCGGTCTCACCTGTGTTTTGGAACTCCTGTTTGATTGTTTTCTTCAAACAACTGACCTTCTAATCATCCGTACAACATAAAGAATATTATTGGGGTCTGGGCTCGACAGAATTTAGCCAAAATTGTTCCAGGATTAAAAATCTGGAAATTTAAACCACCTATTAATGAGGATCCAGGCTTCTGTGATCTCATTCAGCAGAGCCCTATCACAGCCTATAACATTCTAGAATCTGCATGAAAAAATAAACTGTATTTTTAGTGCTATCATCTCTCCATTAAAAAGGTTGAGATCAAAAAGAGGAAAAATATTTATTTTCAGATCAGACACCCGCTGCTTCCAATTTAGATTTTGGGTAAACTATCGGAGGTGAAAACAGCAGCGTGAAATAAACTGCATCCCATCCTCCCTCATTAATAGCAGTCAGTTCAGAGCAAGCTTATTCGGGGTCTCTTTTTCCTCATTGAGCTGACCAGGGGATACCTTAAAGGCAAAATGTGTGAGCCCTGTTAAAGAAAACCTCTAACAACAGATAAGCACTGAAGTCTTTGAAGAAAGAGTGAACACCCTCTGGGGAGAAAATTAGACTTGTGAATTTAAAAAATGGCACACAAACATTTTAACACAGAACCCAAGAGAGAGGTCATCAGGGATGTCTCCAACTGAAGATTGCCTGTTGAGGAAGAAATTAGTTTTGAACATCAAACATAAATTAACAAAGGGAGCAGAAAATAACATTAAATGACAGTTCTTTCCTCAAGAAAAAATCCCCTCAACCCTCCCCACACACAAACACACTAATCAAGCTTTATTACTAAAACAGAAAATCTCTTTCCAGATAAGAAAAATCTAACTCAAGGAAACCAGTCTTAAAAATAGCTGTCTTTATAAGCACCTTTTTTTCTTGTTACTTCAGTAAAGTAACTGATTTTGACTGACTTCTTGTTCTTAAAATGATTAGCTTTATTTTTATATTTATCTGCAATTTATCTTATACTATTAATTTATCCTTCTTTCATTCTATTTTTAGCTTTAAATATAAATGTAAAAGTCTTCAGACTAAGCACAATTTATGCCATTTATTTTGGGTCTTCTTCAGCCACAGACCTCCAAGGGATGTATGTAGAGGTGATATTCAGATCAACTGCTCCCTTTTTATTACTTAAGCTTTCCCCAAATCCCATGCAAGTTTCTTCTGTGTTGGCTGCTCTGTAAATCAGGAAAATCATCTTTGTCTAGATTGTAGTGATGGTCTCCAGATGTTCTTGCTTAAGGACCCCTTTAAAGAAGTTTGAAAAACACGTAACGTCTCTCCTTCCCACATTTTTTAAGGTGAGGTATAGTTTGTCTCCTTTCTAGTGGACTTTAAATACTGACATTTTATATTTATAAAATGCTTTGTATGAAACTGTTAATATAATTCTTTTAAACATTTCAAATAAAATATGTGATAATATAATCACTCATTTAAAAAATACATGAACAATCTCTCCTTTAAAAGAAATGTTTCAGTCCTCCTTTTTCTTTTTGAAACTATACTATTATTTTACTTAGGAAATTTTGTCCAGATACATATGTATAATAGATTCATATGATATGAATATATATATATAAATTCTTCCCTTAAATAATTTTGCCCATATATATATATAGATAGATAGATATGTATATATATAAATATCTAGATATTCCTTTAATGAGATGGATAAGGGCAATTTTATTGTGTTTTTATTAAAGGAGGCTTCTCTGGCATCATCATTTTAATTTTTTCTTTGTTTAGCATTCACAAAATTTCAGGTAGGGAGAAGGGTATACCATTCTTTTATAAAATGGAAGAAAGAGGAGGTAGAGAAGTGTCAGCATGATGCCTCCACCCAGGAGTAATCTCCATCCACCCAGGAGGCATCCACCTGGGTAAAGTACACCCAGTACTTTATCAGGTATCTGGGTTTTAAGAAAGAACACATGGGCATTGAGGATTTGGAAACTGACATACTTGAATCCATCTGTGCAGAGCCTCCTCCTGGAAAGTTTTCTTGTGCCACCAGGTATGTGCTTACTCCACTATAATATTAGCAAAAGCCATAAGTGACTGCCTTTCTACATGACTTTGTGTGTGGAACCCACCCTGGTCTTTCCTGGCTTCTTGAGGGCAAACTTGGGACCTTAGGAGAGGATTGCCCATAAGGTGGGGGAGGTCTGTTCACATGAGCATGGCCGTGGGGCACATGTAGTTCTATCAGTCATGTGCTGCTTCTAGTGAGAGTGAGGCAAAACCAGCACTGTGGAATAAGTCATAGGAGAAGAGGGTGGAGACAAGGCCCATCAAGAGGGCAGAGAATAAGGGCTTTACTATTTGCTCCTGCCATGCCCAATTCCTGGAATGGGCTTCTTTGCCCTTGTCCCCTTCCCTGGGAGAATGAGTGACAAAACGACTGAAGGAAACCTTAAGTTGTCTTAAAGTCTGGAGTCTTCCATCAGTAAATTAGCATACTGCTGGACCAAACCGGTCCTGGGTTGTACTGCTACAAGCAAAAAGCTCTGTCATCTAGATCAAGTTTTTTTTGTTTTTGCTTTTTTTGTGGTACGTGGGCCTGTCACTGTTGTGGCCTCTCCCGTTGCGGAGCACAGGCTCCAGACGTGCAGGCTCAGCGGCCATGGCTCACGGGCCTAGCCACTCCGCGGCATGTGGGATCTTCCCAGACCGGGGCACGAACCCATGTCCCCTGCATCGGCAGGTGGACTCTCAACAACTGCGCCACCAGGGAAGCCTTAGATCAAGTTTTTGATCCTCTCCATCAGAATGATGTGCATAGCGATGGTACTTATCTCAGTATTTCTTGGTGAGGCTTAAATAATTAGAATTCAGGGGAGGAGCTTCAAGATGGCAGAAGAGTAAAACTTGGAGATCACCTTCCTCCCAACAAATACATCAGAAATACATCTACATGTGGAACAACTCCTACAGAACACCTACAGAACGCTGGCAGAAGACCTCAGACCTCCCAAAAGGCAAGAAACTCCCCACGTACCTGGGGAGGGCAAAAGAAAAGAGAAAAAACAGAGACAAAAGAAAAGGGACGGGACCTGCACCAGTGGGAGGGAGCTGTAAAGGAGGAAAAGTTTCCACACACTAGGAAGCCCCTTCCCAGGCAGAGACTGTGGGTGGCGGAGGGGGGACGCTTCGGAGCCACAGAGGAGAGCGCAGCAACAGGGGTGCAGATGGCAGAGTGGAGAGATTCCCGCACAGAGGATCGGTGCCGACCAGCACTCACCAGCCCGAGAGGCTTGTCTGCTCACCCGCTGGGGCGGGCGGGGCTGGGAGCTGAGGCTCGGGTTTCGGAGGTCGGATCGCAGGGAGAGGACTGGGGTTGGCGGCGTGAACACAGCCTGAAGGGGGCTAGTGCGCCACAGCTAGCCAGGAGGGAATCCGGGAAAAAGTCTGGAGCTGCCGAAGAGGCAAGAGACTTTTTCTTGCCTCTTTGTTTCCTGGTGCGAGAGGAGAGGGGATTAAGCACGCCACTTAAAGGAGCCCCAGAGATGGGCGCAAGCCGCGGCTAACAGTGTGGACACCACAGACGGGCATGAGACGCTAAGGCTGCTGCTGCCACCACCAAGAAGCCAGTATGCGAGAGCACATCACTCTCCACACCACCCCTCCTGGGAGCCTGTGCAGCCCGCCACTGCCAGGGTCCCGTCATCCAGGGACAACATCCCCGGGAGAACGCACGGGGTGCCTCAGGCTGGTGCAACGTCTTGCTGGCCTCTGCCGCCGCAGGCTCGTCCCGCAACCGTACCCCTCCCTCCCCCCGGCCTGAGTGAGCCAGAGACCCCTAATCAGCTGCTCCTTTAACCCCGTCCTGTCTGAGCGAAGAACAGACGCCCTCGGGCGACCTACACGCAGAGGCGGGGCCAAATCCAAAGCTGAACCCCAGGAGCTGTGCGAACAAAGAAGAGAAAGGGAACTTGATGTACTCTGCATCTGTGGAAAACCTGAATAGACAACGAATCATCCCAAATTGAGGAGGTGGACTTTGGGAGCAACGGTATATATATATATATATTTCCCTTTTTCTCTTTTTGTGAGTGTGTATGTGTATGGTCCTGTGTGGGATTTTGTCTGTATAGCTTTGCTTTTACCATTTGTCCTAGGGTTCTGTCTGTCCGTTTTTGTTTTTGTTTTTGTTCAGTATAGTTTTTAGCACTTGTTATCATTGGTGGATTTGTTTTTTGGTTTGGTTGCTATCTTTTTTCATTTTTTCTTTTTTTATTACTTAAAAAATTTTTATAATAATTAGTTTTTAGTTTTTATTTAAATAACTTTATTTTACTTTATTTTATTTTACCTTCTTCTTTCTTTCTTTTTTTTCTCCCTTTTGTTCTGAGACGTGTGGATGACAGGCTCTTGGTGCTCCAGCCAGGCATCGGGGCTGTGCCTCTGAGATGGGAGAGCCAAGTTAAGGACACTGGTGCACAAGAGACATCCCAGCTCCATGTAATAACAAACGGCAAAAATCTCCCAGAGATCTCCATCTCAACACCAAGACACAGCTCCACTCAACGACCAGTAAGCTACAGTGCTGGACACTCTATGCCAAACAACTTGCAAGTCAGGAAAACAACTCCACCCATTAACAGAGAGGCTGCCTAAAATCATAACAAGTTCACAGAAACCCAAAAACAAACCACTGGACATGGTCTTGCCCACCCGAAAGACAAGATCCAGCCTCATCCACCGGAACACAGGCACCAGTCCCCTCCACCAGGAAGCACACACAACCCACTGAACCAACATTAGCCACTGAGGACAGACACCAAAAACAATGGGGACTACGAACCTGCAGCCTGCGAAAAGGAGACCCCAAACACAGTAAGCTAAGCAAAATGAGAAGACAGAGAAACACACAGCAGATGAAGGAGCAAGGCAAAAACCCACCACACCTAACAAATGAAGAGGAAATAGGCAGTCTACCTGAAAAGAATTCAAAATAATGATAGTAAAGATGATCCAAAATCTTGGAAATAGAATGGAGAAAATACAAGAAACATTTAACAAGGACCTAGAACAACTAAAGAGCAAACAAACAGTGATGAACAACACAATAAATGAAATTAAAAATTCTCTAGAAGGATTCAGTAGCAGAATAATTGAGACAGAAGAAAGGATAAGTGGCCTGGGAGATAAAATAGTGGAAATAACTACCTCAGAGCAGAATAAAGATAAAAGAATGAAAAGAATTGAGGACAGTCTCAGAGACATCTGGGACAACATTAAAAGCACCAGCATTTGAATTATAGGTGTCCCAGAAGAAGAGGAAAACGAAAGGGATTGAGAAAATATTTGAAGAAATCATAGTTGAAAACTTCCCTAATATGGGAAAGGAAATAGTTAATCAAGTCCAGGAAGCACAGATAGTCCCATACAGGATAAATACAAGGAGAAACATGCCAAGACACATATTAATCAAACTATCAAAAATTAAATACAAAGAAAAATATTAAAAGCAGCAAGGGAAAGACAACAAAAAACACACAAGGTAATCCCCATAAGGTTAACAGCTGGTCTTTCAGCAGAAACTCTGCCAGCTAGAAGGGAGTGGCAAGACATATTTCAAGTCATGAGGGAGAAAAAGGTCCAACCAAGATTACTTTGCCCAGCAAGGATCTCATCCAGATTTGATGGAGAAATTAAAAGCTTTACAGACAAGCAAAAGCTAAGAGAATTCAGCACCACCAAACCAGCTTCACAACAAATGCTGAAGGAACTTCTCTTGGCAAGAAACACAAGAGAAGGAAAAGACCTACAATAACAACCCCAAAACAATTAAGAAAATGGTAATAGGAACATACATATAATTACCTTAAATGTAAATGGATTAAATGCTCCAACCAATTGACATAGACTGGCTGAATAGATAAAAAAACAAGACCCATATATATGCTGTCTACAAGAGACCCACTTCAGACTTGGGTACACATACACACTGAAAGTGAGGGGATGGAAAAAGATATTCCATGCAAATG
>NC_041223.1:56472723-56473860 GCF_002837175.3 Physeter macrocephalus | reverse complement strand
GACAAATGACAATGAAAACACAATGATCCAAAACCTATGGGATGCAGCAAAAGCAGTTTTAAGAGGGAAGTTTATAGCTATACAAGCCTGCCTCAAGAAACAAGAAACATCTCAAATAAACAACTTAACCTTAGACCTAAAAGGGAGAAGACTCAAATCAATAGAATTAGAAATGAAAAAGGAGAGGTAACAACTGACTCTGCAGAGATAAAAAGGATCCTGAGATATTACTACCAGCAACTCTATGCCAATAAAATGGACAACCTGGAAGAAACTGACAAATTCTTAGAAATGCACAAAATTCCGAGACTGAACTAGGAAGAAATAGAAGGAAGAAATGGACAAATTCTTAGAAAAGCACAACCTTCTGAGACTGAACCAGGAAGAAATAGAAAATATGAACAGACCAATCAAAAGTAATGAAACTGAAACTGTGATTAAAAATCTTCCAACAAACAGAAGACCAGGACCAGATGGCTTCACAGGTGAATTCTATCAAACAATGAGAGAAGAGCTAACACCTATCCTTCTCAAACTCTTCTAAAATATAGCAGAGGGAGCAACACCCCCAAACTCATTCTACGAGACCATCATTACCCTAATACCAAAACCAGATAAAGATATCACAAAAAAAGAAAACTACAGGCCAATATCACTGATGAATATAGATGCAAAAATCCTCAACAAAATACTAGCAAACAGAATCCAACAGCACATTAAAAGGATCATACACCATGATAAAGTGGGGTTTATCCCAGGAATGCAAGGATTCTTCAATATATGCAAATCAATCAACATGATACACCATATTAACAAATTGAAGGAGAAAAACCATATGATCATCTCAATAGATGCAGAAAAAGCTTTTGACAAAATGCAAAACCCATTTATGATAAAAACCCTGCAGAAAGTAGGCACAGAGGGAACTTTCCTCAACATAATAAAGGCCATATATGACAAACCCACAGCCAACATTGTCCTCAATGGGGAAAAACTAAAACCATTTCCACTCAGATCAGGAATAAGACAAGGTTGTCCACTCTCACCACTCTTATTCAACATAGTTTTGGAAGTTTTAGCCACAGCAATCAGAGAAGAAAAAGAAATAAAAGGAATCCAAATTGGAAAAGAAGAAGT
>NC_041223.1:56416741-56472492 GCF_002837175.3 Physeter macrocephalus | reverse complement strand
GAATCCAAATCTGAAAAGAAGAAGTAAAGCTGTCACTGTTTGCAGATGACATGATACTCTACATAGAGAATCCTAAGGAGGCTACCAGGAAACTAGTAGAGCTAATCAATGAATTTGGTAAAGTAGCAGGATACAAAATTAATGCACAGAAATCTCTGGCATTCTTATACACTAATGATGAAAAATCTGAGAGTGAAATTAAGAAAACACTCCCATTTACCATTGCAACAAAAAGAATAAAATACCTAGGAATAAACCTACCTAGGGAGACAAAAGACCTGTATGAACAAAACTATAAGACACTGATGAAAGAAATTAAAGATGATACGAATATATGGAGAAATATACCATGTTCTTGGATTGGAAGAATCAACATTGTGAAAATGACTCTACTACCCAAAGCAATCTACAGATTCAGTGCAAGCCCTATCAAACTACCACTGGCATTTTTCAGAGAACTAGAACATAAAATTTCACAATTTGAATGGAAACACCAAAGACCCCGAATAGCCAAAGCAATCTTGAGAAAGAAAAACGGAGCTGGAGTAATCAGGCTCCCTACTTCAGACTATACTACAAAGCTACAGTAATCAAGACAGTATGGTACTGGCACAAAAACAGAAATATAGATCAATGGAACAGGATAGAAAGCCCAGAGATAAACCCACACACATATGGTCACCTTATCTTTGATCAAGGAAGCAAGAATATACAGTGGAGAAAAGACAGCCTCTTCAATAAGTGGTTCTGGGAAAACTGGACAGGTACATGTAAGAGAATGAAATTACAACACTCCCTAGCAACATACACAAAAATTAACTCAAAAAAATTTAGGATTAAAGACCTAAATGTAAGGGTAGACACTATCAAACTCTTAGAGGAAAACACAGGCAGAACACTCTGACATAAATCACTGCAAGATCCTTTTTGACCCACCTCCTAGAGAAATGGAAATAAAAACAAAAATAAACAAATGGGACCTAATGAAACTTAAAATCTTTTGCACAGCAAAGGAAACCATAATTAAGACAAAAAGACAACCCTCAGAATGGGAGAAAATATTTGCAAATGAGGCAACTGACAAAGGATTAATCTCCAAAATTTACAAGCAGCTCATGCAGCTCAATATCAAAAAAACAAACAACCCAATCCAAAAATGGGCAGAAGACCTAAATAGACATTTCTCCAAGGAAGATATACATATTGCCAACACACACATGAAAGGATGTTCAACATCACTAATCATTAGAGAAATGCAAATCAAAACTACAATGAGGTATCACCTCATACCAGTCAGAATGGCCATCATCAAAAAATCTACAAACAATAAATGCTGGAGAGCGTGTGGAGAAAAGGGAACCGTTTTGCACTGTTGGTGGGAATGTAAACTGATACAGCCTCTATGGAGAACACTATGGAGGTTCCTTAAAAAACTAAAAATACAACTACCATACGACCCAGTAATCCCACTACTGGGCATATACCCTCAGAAAACCGTAATTCAAAAAGAGTCATGTACCAAAATGTTCACTGCAGCTCTGTTTACAATAGCCAGGACATGGAAGCAACCTAAGTGTCCATCAACAGATGAATGGATAAAGAAGATGTGGCATATATATACAATGGAATATTACTCAGCCATAAAAAAGAAAAGAAATTGAGTTATTTGTAGTGAGGTGGATGGACCTAGAATCTGTCATACAAAGTGAAGTAAGTCAGAAAGAGAAAAACAAGTACCATATGCTAACACATATATATGCAATCTAAAAAAAAAAAGAAAAAGAAACCAAAAAACCTGGTCATGAAGAACCTAGGAGCAAGACAGGAATAAAGACACCGACCTACTAGAGGATGGACTTGAGGATACGGGGAGGGAGAAGAAGAAGATGGTATAAAGTGAGGGAGTGGCATGGACATATATACACCACCAAATGTAAAATAGATAGCTAGTGGGAAGCAGCCGCATAGCACAGGGAGATCAGCTCGGTGCTTTGTGACCACCTAGAGGGGTTGGATAGGAAGGGTGGGAGGGAGGGAGACGCAAGAGGGAGGAGATATGGGGATATATGTATATGTATAGCTGATTCACTTTATTGTAAAGCAGAAACTAACACACCATTGTTAAGCAATTATACTCCAATAAAGATGTTAAAAATAAAAATGAGAATTCACATCTGCTCTGCACAATGCCTGGCACGGTCTAGATGCTCAGTAAATCCCAGTGCTAGTTACATCGCTCATATCTACCTATTGAAATTCAACCTATGAGTCAAGTCCCAAGAAAGGACAGGTTTTCTTTAGGACTTTTCTCATTCTCGCCCTTTCCCTCTAGGTCTGAGCTAATCAGTTCAATGTATATCAGTCAGGAGTGCTTTATTTATAGCTTTGTCATAGCAGTGGCTCCCAAACCTTGTTAATTCTCATAATGACCAGGGAATTGTGTTGTAAAATACAAATTTTAATTCTTACGCACGTATATTTTGATACAGCAGATCCAAGCTGGTATTGAAGAATACACATTTTTAAAACTCAACAGCTGTTTCTGATAAGTGGTCAATTTTGTAAGACCCTAAAAAGATAACCTTCAATATCCTATTCAATCCTAAATCATGTAAAATTAATTTTTTGGTGTTTTAAATGCCTCTTTTTGTTCCCAGTTTACTGTTGTATATGGGGGGGGGAGCAAGAGAGTGACTAGGTGGAGCCAGTAGGAGTTTCAGTTTGAGGGATTTTTTTGTGTGTGTGGGGACGAGGGGTGAGTTTTACTTTGCACATAACATTATCTTTATTTAAAATCGCCTAAATCAGTTGGTTATCAACTGAAACTTACAGACAGATTGCAGTTCATCTTTGAAAAAGAAAGTCCATAATTTTCATTGTTTGGCCTAAAAACAATCCTTAATTTATGTCAAAAGATATAACCTTACTAAGAGAGATTTATTAGGGGGATGTGCCTGAACTGAAAATTTCAAAAAAAAGTATTTTTGAAAATATATTTTTATATTTAAAATATATTTTCAAAAATTCTTCATTCCCCTTACACAGTGAATAAAGGTAGGAAGAGGAGGAAAATAGATGGAACAAAAAGAACAGAAGGAAATACTTATTTTTCAGAATGCCTGACAACAGAATTTGTCAAATGTGTATTTTTAGATGAATTTTTCAATAGGTAAATATTTTCAATCTCATTATACCCTTCTATCTGGGAATTTACTTAGAGCATGAGATTCTTCAATGACTACTGATGCTTTGATAGCAAGACCATTTGCAAATTCAAAATAAATACCACATATAAACAATTCAGAGAGTATCATTTCACAAGTGATTTTAAACTCAATAAAACAAGGCAAAAAGGAGTCAGCAGCATTTATGTCATGTGGCATGTATTAGTTATTTTTCCAGATGCTCTTTTTGAGTCATTTAGATACCCTGAGTAAGTGAAGTTAGATGCAACTGTAGGAAACAAAAATGAAATTTTAAAGTGCAATGTAAAGCCAAATGTTCTCTACATGCTTTTACTTAATCTCACTTCCTATTATCCAGCAAGTTTAGCCCTTAGGGTAAATTTTAAATGATATGAATTTTGAAAAATGTAGAAATTTTACTTAAAAGAAAAGCATTCCACATGGACCTAAGAGATACATGGCATGTGGCCATATTTTTGTCTGTCCAAAAAAAGAAAAACTTCTCTGGCCTTTTTTTGCCCCCAGCATCTCTTAAAGATCTTCATACAAAGATCAAGTGGGCAAAAATAAGCTAAAGTTATTTAATGATAAATTTCACCTGGAGCATTTACTAGAAATTAAGATGCTAGGACCTTTCTCTCGCCCTTGAAAATTATCTTAAATTTAAATATGGATTTAAAACACAAATATAACAAATTTCCTCCTAGAGAAGGCCAAAAGGTAATTTTCAATCCTGATCCTCTTCCTTGCTCATTTTTATTTCTATGACCGATGCTGTAAGGTTATTTTTGATTATGTTGCCTTCTATATCATATTTCAAAAGTTTCTTTTTATGATCTCCTGAAATATTGCAGGGCAGATTCAAACATGTCCCAAGCAGGCAGTAAAATTTTAATGCATTTTTATGGGAACCGGTCTCAGCCCCTTCAACACAACATTTATTTGTCCAGAAGGATGTTAGTGGAACATCCTCCTATTTATAACTCTGTAAGCAAATTGTTCCCATACTCCAAGCATGTAGAATTATTTGCATTTTTCAATTTAATTCATTAGTTTATCAATGTGATATAAGTACTGTGAAATGCATGTTATACATCTGCATAAGTCCATCATATTAACTAACCTAACAACACAATGATGTCCAAGTGGACCCTTGTAATTAGTGTCTTTTCTGAAGTTCAAATTAATGTTGTTATTGCCACTTCCATTAAAGTCTGTCTTGACACAGTTCAAATAAAAATTTCTACCACCAATGTTGTTTATCATTCTAATCCCACTGTTTAGAATAGCACACAGCACAAAACAGACATAAATACATGTTGAATCAATATTTTGCAACTTTTTTTCCTCTTTTTTAAAGGCTAGTTGCAATGAAGCTCTGATACTATTCATTTTTTAGGTATAGAGGCAAATGAAGTAATTAATTTTCAATATGTACAAAGTGAAATGGGGGAGTAATGGTAAAAATTCCATGGCCCAATTTCTCCAGATCGATGCCATAAAGTGAGATTTACATGAGTAAACCAAATAATTAACTTACTTAACCACCTCACTTTATATAGGTAGGTAGTTTTAGAGTTAGGGCCATGTATATTGATTCTTGCTTCACTTGATAGAGGACGTAATTGTTCTTGTCATTTCTTAATTACAAAAACTCACTCATACGATTGGGTGTTTCATCCTATTTTGCTTCTTTTCAATGCAATTTCCATTTATTTCAGATACTTGATGTTTAAAATTCTAAATTTAAATACTTGGGATTGTTCCCTAGAGTTAAATAGAGGACTGAAACTGCTGCAAATGTTCTAATTAGGAGGATTCCATTCTATATTTAATCAAACTCTCATTTGATTTCATTGTGTAAAATAGGGGTCAGCAACTACTGCCCATGGCCAAATCTGGCTGCGGCTGTTTTTTGCATGGCCCACAAACTAAGACTGTTTTTTACATTTTAAAATGGTTGAAAAAAAATCAAAGGATATGACAAGTGAAAATCATGGAAGATTCAGATTTTGTGTCCATAAATAAAGTTTGACAGGAACACAGCCTCACTCATTTGTTCATGTGCTGTCTGGAGCTGTCTTCACATTACAATGACAAAAGGTGAGCAGTTGCTACAGAGACCACATGGCCTACAAAGCCCAAACTATTTACTATTTAGCCCTTTACAGAAAAGATTTACCCACTCCTGGTTCAGAGCATTTGTCCCTACTTTCTCTCTGACAGCATTATATATTATCGATGGCTCTTTAGTATTTGCTTTTTTCGAAACTGATGTATTTTGGCGTGTGCTCAGCAAGATGAGAAGTTTGGTTGTACTGCTGTGATTACAATGACTCTCCTATGTTTCCATCTCAGCATTAAAAAAAAAATTTCTGAACAATATTCTCAGCAAACATTTTGTGTGTGTGTGTGTGTGTGTGTGTGTGTGTGTGTATGTGTGTGGCCAATTTCGATATCACCAAATATGGGGCCTATTTCTAGCTGAATGATCTTCCCAGTAGCAGTCTGTCAAGTGTTTAAGGACATTATGTCATAATTGATTTAAATACTTTTGACAAGTACAATGATATGTAATTAAGAGCCCATCACTGAAATATCATCCACAAAAGCAATTACTATTCTCATAAACCATATATATATAACTAAGGAATTTTCAGTGGACTGGGTAGGTGAACTACATTGTTCCAAATTGTAAAAGAGAGCATAAGTCCAGTATGGGAAACATCATGGTTGAAAAGAGGAAAATTCTGGACCAATATTTATTTTCCTGACTGAACGCCACGTGATGCTTTTTATTTTCTCCCTCAAATGTCAGTAAAATGTAAAACAACTCATGGAATAGTTGAGCCAGTCTTGTACAACCTCATTCCACTTCTAAATTTTTCATAAACTATTTCTGAAAATATTTTAACTTTTTTTCAAAAAATACTTTTGTTAGTTTTCTACTTCAAGAAAATAATAAGGCAGCTTAACTGGTGTTAGAAGACAGAATATATGAAAAGAAAGTGAATAAGAGACTGAAAAACACAAAGACTTACAAGCAGAAAGAAAAAAGTTTCCAGTTGTTTCTTGCTACTTCTAGTGGTATTATTTTGCCTTTTCCTTCTTTTTCAGATTCCTTATGGGCATGAAAGGTACTTCCTGGGTAGAAATTAATCAACTCAAAGAGAGAATTCACTGGCCTATGTGTCTTTCAGCTACAGGGCTTCTTACTTTCAGCAAAAACTTGGAATTAGAGTTAAGAGGCCTCACCCTTCTCCCAGAATTTTCTAAGCTCTGAATCTGGTAGAGACCCCAATATAGTTAATGGTTTTATTTAAAGTAAAGATGGCATTCACTAGATTGAACCATATAAAGCTGCCATTTTTAAGGATAAATCTATTTTTGACTATTAAGAATTTCATATGGTTGATTCTAATACACTCATGTGGGAGGCTGGTCAAAATTTCTCTAGGGATGTATGAAAATTAGAGCCTCAGATATAATGAACATGATCTCATTTATTCCATGTTTTATATATTTTAAAGAAAATTAAGGAAAAGCTTAAGATTTATTAATAGTGACTCTATCCACACTCTGTTTAAAAATAAGATATTGGAAAAGTCTAAAAGCCCGACAATAATATAATGGTTAGATAAATGATGGAATATCTTTACAGTAGAAGTCTATGTAGCCTATTAAATCAGCGAAAGAAAATTTGATGATACTAGAACACTGGGAGGTACTGGGAGGACATTGAGAGATATCTCTTTTTTTCTATTCCTCAATAACCCGACCTCCACATTCTCTCTTTCTAGTTACCCGTGCTCTAACACCATCTTGCTCCGCCTTGTGGGATGCTACTTCATACCGCTTCTATTTGTCCAGAGGTAAGAAAAGAATGGAAGCTGGTAATAGCAAGGTTGTCAACTCCAACTGGTTCACACAGATCAGGCAGTGGGGCAACTTCATCACTGAAGAGGAAAGGAGACACTGTGATGTGAAGAGTGTCTGCTGATGGTGAGACTTACAATCTTGGATGGAGGAAAAGTAGTCAGAAAGGACCACAGGTAATTGATGCCTGTTAGAGTTTGACCCCTACCCTCCCACAAAGAGTGGGAGGCAGGCACACTTTCTTTCTTGATTACAGTTCATGGGGATGGCCTCCAGGTCCTTGAGAAAACATTCCTGGGTTTTAGAAGATAGACATCTCAAAGGAGCAGAGAAAGAATTTATAAATTGCAATAAATTTTCTAAAGGAAATGCTCTAAGAAATGGGAGGTCAAGAGCCTATAGTCAGGAAGAAATCTGTCTAAAATTAGTAGAGCTAAAGTGAATGTTCAGGTGTTCTTGGTTAGCTAGCTGCCTTATGTGATCTACCATCAATCAATCAATCAATCAATGCTCAGCATGTTAATTCACTGAGATAGAGAAATTATCCAGTAGAAGACAGGCAACCTAGCCTAGAGGTGACATACACTGGCACAGTACACTGATGTGTAACTTATTCTGAAGGCTTCTCTACACTTGCTAAGAAGAAAAATCAGGGGTCAAATTGAACCTCAGTCTATACAAAAAACCAAAAATGGATGACGACACTGTTTAGTGTTCAGAGGCAGGAAGTCAAGACTGTGTGATGCCCCTAGTCTCACACTCACCATCAATACACATTTTGTTTTGTTTTTCTAACTCACTGGCTCGAAGCAGGGACATTAGAAGACAAGTTATTATTCTTTTTTAGTTTTTCTGATTCACCATAGAGAACCCTTAAAACAATTTTACTAATTTGAATTTTGACTTCCAATGCTTTTAATGACTTTAAAAAACAGTCATGAAATATTCTTTCTGCACTCAATATAAACTGCTAATAAGAACTTCGTCCACGTGTTCATCAAAGGTCCCACTTAATAAATGTATGAGTACTTAGCACCAGGAAAAATTGTTCCCTGAGGAATTAGTTGATTTTTTGCCTTCTCATAAGGAGAATTTTTCATATAGAGACAACTTGTTAAATAGTCAATCCTGTAGTTGCTGGAGCCGGATTCATGAGTCAGAATCCCAGTGTCAACACATAGCTGTGTATCCTACAGTAAGTAACTTCACCATTCTGTCTGTTTCCTCCTATTTAAAATAAGGTTACTAATAGAACTCACCCAGCAGGGCTATTGGGACAATACATGTATTACTACATGTGAATCTTGGTACATGGTAAGCTGGTACGTGGTAGGCTGTGAGAAATCATAGACAGCATTCTTTGGTTCTCTTTTGTTCTCCCTCTTTCTCTCTCTCTCTCTATTGTTTCACCCTTCCCCCTCCCTCTTTCCTTCTCTTTTCCTTTTTTTTTTTTTAAATTATTTTTGGCTGTGTTGGGTCTTCGTTGGTACACCCGGGCTTTCTCTAGTTGCGGCGAGCGGGGGCTGCTCTTTGATCAGATTTCTTTTCTTGTCTTGTCTTTTCTTTCTATCTATCTTATCTATCTATTTATTTATTTTTGGCTGTGTTGGGTCTTCGTTGCTGCGCAGGCTTTCTCTAGTTGTGGCGGGGGGGGGGGGCTACTCTTCGTTGTGGTGCGCGGGCCTCTCATTGCAGTGGCCTCTCCTGTTGCAGAGCACGGGCTCTAGGCACATGGGCTTCAGCAGTCGTGGCACGTGGGCTCAGTAGTTGTGGCTCTCGGGCTCCAGAGCACAGGCTCTGCAGTTGTGGCACATGGGCCTAGTTGCTCCGCGGCATGTGGGATCCTCCCGGACAAGGGATCGAACCCATGTCCCCTGCATTGGCAGGCAGATTCTCAACCACTGTGTCACCAGGGAAGTCCCTCTCTTCCTTTTTAATTTGGCTATAAGAAAATCCTGTGCTTAACACAGCAACTATGAAAGTCTCTTACATAAACAACTTAGAACAGTAAACGCTAAGTGAGTGTTGTTGTCAACATTATCTTTTTCATTCCTAGAACTCATGTTTCCTTTCTGGACTTGAGTTTTATTGCTCCTATTTGATGTGTCCTTTATTGTGGGTTCTTCAAGCATTTTATGAGTTCAAAGTAAAATAAATATAAAATAAACTATAACATAGAAAATAATCTTCCATGGGTTAGAAGCCACAAATATCTATACAAGTACTATAACAGGACATAAAACTCAGAGGCCTTGCTCTTTTGAAGTTCACACATTAAGAAGATAGCTTGATAAAAATTAACATAGTGCCATGCCCCAAACATACACACGCTGAGGTTCTAGAATATTTTGAAGAAATAAATTTCAGTAGTAAAATGATTTGCAAAAAGTTTATTGTGACTCTTTGATGGTAGAATATGTGTCCACATGCTCAATTTTCTATAACTTATTATGAATAAAATAAATGGATGACAGTAGTAAGAAAGCATGAAAAAATTATGATAGAACAATGGTATAAGTATACTAAAAAAAAAAACAGAGAAGACATAGATTCTAGTTACAGCCCTCCCAATAAATAATTTGTTATGAATTCTCAGGCAAGACAATTTTCCTCTTTTTACCTTATTTTTGTGATAACAACACCTGTTCTGCTTACCCATAAAGATCTTGTGAAGATCAAGTGTGGCAATGAATTTGAAAATTTTGCTAAAACATCCAACAAACATATGCAGTACACTAACATAACTAGTAGTATAATTAAAAGATTGCATTTTCAAAATGTTAGAAATCAGTTGCGGTTTCTCAAAAGTCTACAACTTTAAAGCAAACAGATGGATAAGAATAGCTCTTAAATGCCAAATTTATCGTGCCGTGTTTTTTTGTAGGTATACCTGAAAGTTATATCTAAAAAACAATTGCAGAAATAAAGTATCAAGTGCTCAAATAGTAAATGGATACCAAAAGGCTGGTTTATTGTCAAACAAAAAAAGAAGAAAGAAAGAAAGAAAGAAAGAAGGAAGGAAAGAGAGGAGGGAGGGAGGGAAAGAAAGAGAAAGGAAGAAAGGAAGCAAGAAAATTCATGAAATTAATTATTAATTTATGGGTTACTACAACTATAAGCAGTTCAAAGATAGCATTTACTACAGGGTTAAAAAATCTTTGGGTCTACTGCTTGATATTATCAATGTAATTAACCTTAACCATTTGTCTTCTACATACTAATCCTTAATCACTTCCATAAATGTGTTTCTTCCTTATTGCTATAATGGCCTTTCCATTTTTAGTTGATGAGAAAACTAAATGATTTGGCTTCTACTCTCAGATGGAAAGATCTCTTACCTAATCAGCTGTTTTTTGAGTAGTTCTTAATTAGAACTGTTTCTGGCATGTAATATCCATTCCACATTTCCCTTTTCTCAAATGCTCCTTATTTATGTTCTATAGACTTTATTAATTTATAATCATTTGTATGAGACTGAGTGGTTATTATTTTTTCATGATGTTTTTAGAATTGGAGGCACTGGATCTTCTGGGTGATGAACTACTAGTATTATGAACATCACTGAAATTTTAAATAGTATGAAATTATTATAAAAATTATTGCTACAACACGAAAAATACCAGTAAATTGTAAGGTTTATGTGTGGCATAATTCTAAAGCCAAGAGGAACATGGAAAGGGTGTCTGCTCGCCATGTATATTTAAGCATCAGAAAGGAGCATGACCAACAAAAAGCAGAGTCTTGCCGTTTTACAAAAATTATAAAATCAGAGTTTTTATAAATATTTAAGTATTGGGGAAATTATGGTGGAAGGAAAGATGAAACCAAGACAATAGGGAACATTTTTGAAATATAAAGGGGGCTGAGAGGACCAGGTTAGAGAAAACTGCTAGAGTTTTGTATGTTCTAACACAGAATAAGCAAATGTTATAACACATGTACTAAACGAGAAGTCCCAGAAAAGTCTGATGGCATAGGTGGAACTTTTCAATCTATGGTTAAACAGAAATAAAGATGTTAATAAACATTATGAATTTTTTCATCAGTCACAGTCATGTTGCCTCCTGTCTCTGTGCCATGAGTTCATTATGAGATCAAAGCTAACACATATAAGTAAAAATTGTACAAGCCATGTACTGCAAATTTGGCCAAGATACCATGACAGCAAGAAATAAGCCAAAATAAGAATTTTTTTCTGACAAATCAGATGCATGACTCATGCACCCAGGGCGATGAGAATACAAGCAATTGGGAAGTAAGACTTGAAATATTACTGGTTGCTCCACTTCCTTTCAAACTAACCCTGCCCTAAAACCCCTTCCTTACACAGAAAATATAAATGAAGGTGACAATTATTTCATAAAACTTAAGTAAGATTTTGCTCACACATTTTCCCCATTAGAAAAACTTCAAAAAAAGACTGGGAGAAGGGGGCAATGCGTAGTTAGTGAAAGAGTAAAGAATTCAGGTTGACTTTGTAACCTGTACGTACCATGTGGGTAACGACAATGGAGGAACTGATGAAATAGCTGTCACTCATGAGTAGAAGCTGGGCTCTTACTATATGCAGGGCGCTTGCAAGATGTGCTATTCTGCCAGCTTTATGGAAGTGTCGAGTACAACATGCAGCATATATTTTAAGTTAGGTCAGCCTAACACTAACCTCTGAATTTGGTGAAATCCATTTGAATATATTTGTTTGATGCAATGATAGGCAAATGGACAGAACTGTCATTTTATTCATATTCATAGTTTTAAAAAACAGTTAAAGTTAAGTTCTAAAAAATACTAAATAAATGCTTATTGCTTCTCTATCATTTTAACTTTCAGTAAGCCAGGAACTTAGTTGTAACTCCACAAGTGAGGTATATTATCTCTCTTAGGTCACATGGGGCCCATTTTTTTGCATTCCAATCTAATGGACTCTAGTGGACTCCCTAAACATCTAACTAAAGAAAAAGTGAATTAGGCAATAGAGAAAACCTGGCTCATTAGGATCCAATGTGCTGTACTCAGAATTAAATTAAAGAGTCTCACCTCATCAAACACAGGAATCCGCCATAACACAGACACTGATGAACAAAGCCCATTGTTTCACAACAGAAGATGGATCTATCTTTTGGATTCTGAATGTACACAACAGAACATCTTATTTCAATGTTTCTGGTCAATTCACAAGGTCATCTGGGTTTTCCAAAGGTCACATTCCAGAGTTTCACATGGGTGTCCTGGGATTGGGCTGGTCGATGTATTTCAACTTATTTATTACCATGTTTCATCCAAATGTTTCTTCCAGTGTATCTCTGTTCTCAGACTATAGAACACAAGCAAAGCAGGGCCTAAGAAAACTGTAGAAGTGAATTAGGGCATAGATGTTAAATTAGAGTTTGCCTGATGCTCCATTTATTTATGAAATAAATTGATATCATTAAAATTCTAGAAGATGCTTTTTAATTTTTATTTTGTAGCCATTAGCACAAAAGTGATAATTAAGGCCACTGAATATAATCAACATACTTAAAAAGAAAAATGACTAGCTGAAGTTTTCCAATGGTTTGTTAAAACAAAACGCTCTCGAACCATAGCAAGAGAGAATTCAAGAAGTAGAACAGTTTTTATGAGAAATAAAAATGACCTGGAAGAAACCAAAGACTCTCTTCATGGAGTACTTTTTGAATGAGGGATTAAGTTTACTTTTTTAGATGCCACAAGCAAAACTAGAACAATTTGCAAACAATTACAGCATCATTTCCCAAATATTTAGCCATTGGATTTTTTTGGGTTTTTTTAGCAGACAATCTATTCTAATGGGATAATGTTCTACAGAAAATGCTTTTAGAAACATTGTTTTTGAGAAATACTTGTGGCTTGTTCATTTAAGCACCAAAATAGTCTTTTATTTTAACCTCTGTTTGTAAGTGTTACAATATTTCCTGTTTTGAAATTACTATTTTCATTGTTTGCTGAGCCACATCAACACTGTGCTGGTGTCTCAGGTTCAGTGGGAGGCATATGAATAAAAACCCCATGTTGTGTGGATGGACCTAGAGATTATGATACTAAGTGAAGTAAGTCAGACAGAGAAAGACACATACCATATGATATCACTTATACGTGGAATCTAAAATATGACACAAATGAACTTATCTACAAAACAGAAACAGGCTCACAGACATTGAGAACAAAGTTGCAGTTGCCAAGGGAGTTGGTGGGGGAATGGATGGATTGGGAATTTGGAATTAGCAGATGCAAACTAGGATATATAGACTGGATAAACAACAAGGTCCTACTGTATAGCACAGGGAACTATATTCAATGTCCTGTAATAAACCATAATGGAAAAGAATATGAAAAAGAATATATATATATATATATATATATATATATATATATAACTGAATCACTTTGCTGTACAGCAGAAATTAACACAACATTGTAAATCAACTATACTTCAATTAAAAAAAAATAAAGTGTTTGCAATGGTACTTTCAGAACACTTCCAGGTATGTCAATATGCTTGCCCCTATACTCAAAGTCTATAAACTACATGTTTTGATTTATGTGTTGTTGGTTTTTTTTAATTAATTTCAGGGTCTGCTTTTTTTTTTCCTGCATTTCAATTTAGTACTTGTTCTATATCATCTATAGTGAGCATGTAAACCAAGTACAAAACTTGTTAGAACACAATTACCTGAGGAACTCTTCTATCAGTAAAATAAACACGTAAGCTTGAGAATGCCTTGAACTCATACTTTGTAGTTAACACGGGCATAAACATATATAGCAGACTGTGAAGTCTATGTAGGGTAATTCTGATAGAAATTTCCAATTCATAATTTAAGATTGGTGAAAGCCCTGAGCCAAATGTATTGTCTGTGATCCTGATTTTATCTTGTTTTTGTTTTGTCCTGATTATATTTCTCTATGTGTTTTATGCTAAGGTTTTCTTTGCTAGAATAATGATTATTTATACCTGGGTCCTTTTTTTAATTATTATTTGAGAAAATATTAAATCTTGGCTCATGAATCTGAATGAAGTGTATTTTAAATACATTTTGTTAATCAATGCATTCAAGAGAAGAAACTTTTTACTATCTTTTCTATGCTAGAAGCCACTGGTTACATATTGCCAGGAGATTGATTCTCTTTGTATTTTGGTGGCCTATGGCTTTCTTTTTCCTTTTTACTCCATATCCTATATGTTCTCTGACCAGTTGCCTCAGTGTTCTAATCACATTGTGCCAATGGGAGGCATACATTTTTTTTTTTTTTTACTTTTTAGAGGGATTAAAAAAAAATTATGAAATTGTATTAATGCTAAAAGTACTAGGTAGAAAAATGGATGCTACACTATTCACTGTCCACAATAGTGCAAATATTTTACTCCTTAACTATTCACAACCAGTATTTACTTGGGTTGCAAATGGACTTTGGGGTGGCATTTGTAGTTGCTGAAGGTCTTTTAAAATTATTTCCTGGTGTTCAGGTTTATTTCAGTAGGGCACCTTTTAAAATATCTGAGTTTATACTAGGGAGACATTGCTATGCCAATAATGTAGTTCTTATAACTTAGGAGAAAATGAAAGAAAATGATGTAGCATCAAAAGATTGGGAATAAAAGAAAATTAATTTCTGTAGGTAAATTTTTAGTATAGCTTTTTAATTAGGAGAGACAAGGTCACCAAGGACATGTGGTGAATGCTTGATACTTTTCAATTCAATCACATTTATTAAGCATCTCCTATGTGTCAGGGACTATACTTAGGTACTGTGCATAGGATGCAACATATCCCTGTTCTTAAGGGTGACACAAGAGGTGAGAGATGGATAAAGAGAATAATCATTCTATAATTACAATGATAAACATACACATAAGAAGTCAGTTCTGGACAGAGAAGAGACAATGATATTGAGGGTGTCACCAGAACTGTGTGCTCAAGGATGAATAGGAGTTTCCTGAGTATATAAAGGTAAAGATAGACAATCAGGGAGAGAGACAAGAATGTATTGTATAAAGGGTTAGAGGTGTCAAAAAGTAAGGTCTGTCCTGGTAATTCCTAGCAGCCTTCAATGGCTTGACTTTATCACCTGTGATTAGAGGTGAGGGTAAAAAAGAGATAGAAACCAAATCATAAAGTACCATGAGACATAAAGGGCCATAGGATGGAAAGGATAGTCATTTGACTCTTATCTGATGAGAGATGGGAGTCTGCTGAGGGCTTTACAGAGTGTCAGATTGGGAAAGTAAAAGGTAAGGAGAGAAAGTAGATTGGAAGTTGGAAAAGCCATAACAAATAGGATGGTGAAGGACATGTATGGCGAGAAAGTACTCTCACCTTCTCTGTCACTGGAAGGTTAACTGAGTTGTCTGTCAAAATCCCAGACATAACAATGAACTAAACTTTGATTAGCCAGTATCTCCTCTTTTTGTGTTACAGTGATTGTCAGATCATTCTGATATTCTGCACTGTCTGTAGTTTTCCATAAGTGGAAAATGAATAGAAGGTTTAAAGACCTAGGTGTACATCCTGGTACATACCTACTGGACTGTGATTTTGTTAAAAACTTTCAACAGAAATTAGCATACTTTGACAAAAGAGAATCTCTGAAGTTTTAACAAGAACAAACAGGCTCACATGCTACTGATGTCTTTCCAGACACCAGTAGGCTGGTATTCCAGAATTATCTAGGTCATCCATCATTTTATGACCAGACCAAGCATCTCATTCCAATCAAAGACTGTTCCCAACAAACATGCTTTATATTGGCCATGGGAATGAAAGCTTAGATAGAACTCCAAGAAAATGACAATTTTTTTCTTCATTTCTCCTTTATTGAACACCACAAGATATTGTAAGTAGTCACTAAGATCTAGGCTGTTACAGCACTTCCACTACAAAAACAAAATAGTTTTCAATACTGTCCTCCTTCAGAGTAAACAAACACAACACCTTATTCTGTTTGACCCATAGCTTGTCACTTCTGTGTCAAAAAATACTCCTTTTATAGCATGATATAATCAAGAGAGCTAAACAGACACTGTATTGTTTTCCATTGTGTAGAATAATCCAGAGAGAGTTATGCAGTAAATCAAATGTTTTACTACTGTGTTGCACACAGTGACCAATGAATTTTTTCTTTTTTTCTTCTTGTTCAGCAATATATCCCAACTGAAATGAATTCTTTTCTGACATAGCTCCAAACTCATACACTAAGGTTTCATTTATGCAATAGCAAAATCTGAGTAAATGGCAAATTTTCAGTTGTAGGCAAAAAATGAAATTAAAATGCAGTTAAATTTTAATTCTCTCTTTGAAAATAAAGATACACCTCATGGAATAATGTGAAATTAATGAAGTCAATTCACTATTTTACTTTTAAGCTATTTCAGGAAATGTTTCAATTTTTAGAAAAGATAAAGTGTTTTCCATGTACAGGTAGAAATGAAAATAGACTATGTTTACTCATCACAGGCTAGGTGATAAGAACATTTTTTTCCTGTATTGCTATTTTCAATTCTGAATATCTACCACAGCTTAAGAAAAGAGGAAATTTATTTCTTTAATTGAGATTCTTAGCTTTACTCTGGAGAACTAGTTAATAGATACTTCCTCAGCAGTCTCCTGAGGCAGTGCATACTTAATCTCTTAATACAGAGCAATTTTAGAGTCTTGTGGATATTTCTATGTGTGTGTGCATCTCTTAGCATTGTGCACCTTTCTAAGCTACTATTAAGTCATCTTTTCAACATATTTTTACCAAACATTTACTGTATGTAATCCATTCTGGTTGCTCATATAAAGTCAGTGCTACACACAGAATATCTAGCAAAGAATGTCTGTATTAGGAAACAACACTACAAAAACTAGCACATGGAACAGTTTCATTCTCACATTGTCTAGGTCCTAAGTATTTCTGGTACAGAATTATGTAATGTTTCTTTAGAGCTTCATAGCAATCACGATTATACAGAAAACAAGTTACTATTGTTATCCAACAAATTCTAACCGCATTAAAGTAGTTCAGTGGGGTTATTTCCTTTCTATCTAAACAGTGTTAGATGCCATGGGGGATGAAAAAGTGAACTCACAGGAACTCTGCTCTTAACAGCATGCAGTGTTGTTGGAATGCAAGCTAAAAAGAATAAGCAGTTGCAAAATGTTGTGTTATTTTTTTCATTTACAAGCAATAGATTACAGAAACACAGAGGGGCAGGTGTTCTCTTGAAAAAAGATGGTTGACAAGAAAGTTCTATGTAAGTGGGCCTTGAAAGATGGATATCACCTGAAAAAGCCAGAGGGGAAGACCATTTTAGACAGAAAGAATGAAGTTAGTAAAGGCATGGAGATAAGACAACAGAGACTGTAAAGTATAATCATAATAATACTAGATGATGTGCCAAAGTGGAGAAAGCCACAAGAGCTATCCAGAATTCCACTGAATATAATTTAAAATATGTAATAGCTATACGGTGCCATGAGGCAGAAAGTAAAAAGCAAAATGCAAAAATCTTTAATTAGGGAGTCACTGATATGGCAACTGTATACAGGACTCATTATATCCCATCAGCACTGAATACAACAATTCAATCCCAAAGCAGCTAAAACTTTTGGTCATTTAGTAAACCACTGAGAAGGCAAACTCAAAACCTTGGCATGAAGAGTAGATTAGTTACATATTGCTGCATAAAAAACTCCAAAATTTTGCATTTTATTATTTCCCCCAGGTTGTTAGGGGCAGGAAACTGGGAATAGCTTAGCTGGGTGGCTGTGGTTGAGAGTCTTTCATGAGGTGCAGCCAAAGCTGTTGGTTAGGACTCAGTCATCTGGAGGCCTACCTGGTGCTGGAAAATCAGCTTTCATGCTCACTCATTTGGTTGCTGGCAGAACTCACTTCCTTGTTGGCTCCTGGCTGGAGGTCCCAGTCCCCACCATATGGACCTCTCCACACAGGGCTAAATGTCCTCTTCACAGAACAGCCAGCTTCCCCAGAGTGATCCAAGAAGGGGGAAAAAGATCAAGGTGGAGCCTGCTGTATCTTTTATAACCTAATCATGAAGGTGATGCATCATCACTTCTTCTTTCACTTCTTGTGTAATCTGTTGATCACAAAGATCAACCTTGGTACAATGTAGAAGAAGATCATAAATCTTAGAGACCAATTTATGACAGAAAGTCCCCTCAAAAACTCTTCCTGAAGACACGTATTATTTTCTTTCTAGGTACTCATTTTTAATCTAGAAAGATTGGGAATTAAGTGCAGAATTACTAAGATAATCAAACCATAGTATTTATAATTTTGTGTTTTGTGTAGATTTTAACTTTTATTATTGTTTAGGTGATTTTAGCTAGGTAATGTAAGTTATCCTTATAGTTCTAATTAAAATGCAAAATTAAAAAAAATAAAATGTGTAATTGACTAATTGCTACAGAGTTGTGATTTTATGTAGAAATTGCAACAAGTGTATATGATATATTGGATCATTTAAAAATAAATATATGAATAAATTTTATTAAACTAATGAAGAGTGTTTCATTCTTAATCAATATTTTTAAAAAGAGATTACCTATGACAATTTGTAAATACAGTTTAAAATATTTGAAGGTGTGATTTGTAAATAGGACTAAGTATTGCTCAAAGTCCACTAAAAGTGGTTGCTAAAATTTATTAGAGTTATAAATAGAATATTTAAAGTTTTAACCTGAATTTAGAAGCTTACAGTGAAGTAATTTTCCCACAGTCGAGAACTTAGATTTTTAATGTGTAGAGAACTCCCATGGACTCTTTATGCAGATTCCACAATTTTTGACATGTTCCATATTTACCTTATGCCAACATCATTCTGTTTCCCCCTCCCTCTTTCTCTTTCTCTCCCCCTCTTTCTCTCCCTCTCATTTTTGTCAGTATAGACTCAGATATTCCTATTTTACACAATAAATTATAATACATTATTACCAAATTTTTCCAGATTTAGCCAGTAGAAACCTCTTCAATCTTGTATTGTTTGGATATGTCCCCATTATTCTCTGAGTGCTTCCCAACTTTTTGGTGTCAAGGAGGGAGAACAAGTTCCTCTATCATTCTAGGTTCTTCTGGCTGGTGTAAGAATTGCGTTGACATGAGTCAGATTAACAGGAGAAAGTCAAATTTAATTTTGTATGTATGGTTCCCATTAAACTGAATATATCAAATTATTTGCTCAGTACTCAGCATATAATCAATACTCTAACCAGGCTGGCCAATGCCTCTGTCCTAAACTTTCTGCAGAATTTGTCTGTGCTGAAAAGTCCCCTCTGATGAACCCCTGCCTGATCCTGTCATCTCAATGAGGTTGTTCAGGCCATCTAAGCCCTGCCCCCACTACATATGATATATTGATAGCTATGATTATATAATAGCTTGCAGACTTTGTGAATTAAAATTTTCAAATGCATTCTTTTATCCAAATAAGAAGTGCTCAGTATATAAACATTATACATGCCTCATCCAAGAAACTGGTCAACATAATTACTTTCTGCTATGAAACATGCCTTAGACCCAGAATGGAATTAAAATTCCCTGACCACAACATTTAATTACCTAGAAAACTATAATTAATCAGGAAATAGAGCAAATACTTACTCTAGTAGTAAGTTTTTGCTTACTCTATACTTACAAGAGACATTAGTCTCTTGGGCTCAGCTTAGTCTGAATCTGTACATTGGGGAAGGTTATTTTGAAACTGATTCCTGAATCCCAGGAGTTTGTGCAGCAGGGAATAAGGGCTTCCCATGGTGAAGTAGAAGGAGAAGTACACATCAAGTTGTTCTGAAGTCCACTAACCCTACTTCAACCAAAGCAGCACTCACCAGTGTCTTTTTATATATTAGACTTTATTTCACTAGAGTGTCCCTCTACTAGAGTTAAATGTTTGGAAATGACCTGCCTGGTGTTACATTCTTTGCATATTAGACAGTTTTGCTTAAAGCCTTCCCTTTATTCATTAAATCTTCTCTACAGTAACTAACAATGAGGTTTAGCTCTGGAAAAAGCATGGATTAACCTGGGACTGTTACATATATAAGAATACCTACTCTACAGCATAATCGTGAGGACTTAAATAAGATGATGTATGTTGCATCCAGCACAAGGGGGCTTCAATCAATAAATGTAATTATTTCCTTCTTTTTCTAGCACACCAGCCAGCAGCTGGTTTTCTTAAAAGGTATTTGTTAAGATTAATTACAGCTCAGCATTTTACCATTTAATACTAACCTGTCTTGATTTTAGATAGCTTTTGTTGAAAGTTTACAACCAATTCATTTTGACCAATATTTCCAAACAAGTTAGTTGGTTTTCAATTTGCTTCTCGCAGGTGGTTCTTTGTGGTAGTAGGAGTAGGGAAGGAGGAAAAGTTATTCAGAAAATTTGAAGTTAAAGTTATCCATTGAAAATTTGATTAAATTAGGGGAAGTGAACATGTAATAAATGAGATTCATCATCTGTAAAAAAAAAAAAATCCACCTTAAATGGTATTAGTAGCTAAGATGTATTGAACACTTTCTCTGGGCCAGGTATTTTGCCAAGCTCTTTATAAACAATACTGTGAAGTGGATACAAGTATTAGTCTTATTTTATAGATGAGAAAATTGAGGCTTAGGACAGTGAAGTAATTTGCCCAAGGTCGAACAACTAGAAATAACTGTATTCAAACCTTGGTAATCTGATTTCAATGTGCACAGTTAACTAATTGATCTACAATACCATAATCTGTGAATGGAAGTTGATTGCTTTTTTAAAAAAAGAATAATTTTTAAAGGGCATTAAATATTAAGCTAATTTGGTGTGCCAGGTACTGTGGTAAGTGCTAGGGATAAAGTAGTGGATTATACATGTTTCTTCTTCTCTAGTAGGATAAGACTGGACACATACATACAAATAATAAAATTCTTATGATGACCATGAGGATATTGACATATTTAATTGGCAGACTCATCAGTTACACAATAATCAGTCTGAATAAAGATCTTAATAAAAGCAGGGTGATATGTAAGAAAACTAAAAAAGACACTTAGGAGTAACACTTTCAGTTGGTCATAATCCTTGTCTAGGGGAGGGGATGACATAAGCAACCAGGAGTCCTGGGCAACCATCTCTGAAATGGAAATGGATGGCATAGTCTATCAGACCTCAATGATACTAACCACCAAGAGTACATAGAATAGGCCTGCTGTAATTTCATGCTGTTCCTCTTAAGTTACATTTTCTAGCTGTAAATGATTAGATGAGCACCGTTTGCAGCTTGGTTGAACAAATCCAACATAGCTTAGTCAATTGTCAGTAAATTAAACAACAAATAAGCTTTTTTATTATTCAAAGACAGAAAACAGACTCTGAAATATGGTAAACCCACAGTGTCCACCATGCTCAGGCCCTTTCTGGGTAACTGGTAGCCTCTGGAAATGCCTGTTTTCTCTTAGTGTAGTGTTTCTCTTCTGCTTTATTACATTCCCTTATTTAAATTGTTAGGTGCATCTTTCTCTTGGGTAGCAGCAATAGAAGAAGTCATTCCAGCTGTTCTTACTAATTCCTGGTACTTGAACTTTTCATCAGCACTTTTACTAAGTACTTCACAAACACACGTGCTTGCACACTCATGTGCACACACCTCTGCTTGACTCTTGCTTTCCTATTAATGATAATTGCCATTCGGCAATCTTGGGTTGTAGTCTAGACTCCTAACCAAATTCACTTTTATGATAAATTAATTAGGCAACTTATATTAGAGTTTTATCACAAATATCCTTGCTTTTAGAAAGGAGGAAAAACCCAACTTTGCAAAATCCACTCTGTAACCTTATCTCTTTGGCTAATATCTTCAAGGCATTCAATAAGACCAGCACTATTCACTCAGAACTACTCATGCCTTGCTACTGGGCTAGGCTTTTTTTTTTTTTCAAACCATGGATAGAACATACTAATAGCATTAGACAGACCCACTGATTTGCCTTGGGAGAATATAATCCAATTTAATATCAACAAAATAAATGCCACTGTTGCAACACTGCTTGAACTTAATATTTACTCTAAGTATATAATTCAGCATTCTCTCTTATAAAATATGGTTACTCTCTACAAATTTTTGAAATGTTAAATTTTGGCCCAATTCTATTTATACTAATTTCCATATTGTTGTATATTTAATCTCTTCAGAGCACTGTACTCAACTTTGTAAAGAAATGCCCTTATAACTTGTCCAATTTTCATTAATGGATTATCCAGGTAAGAAAACTGCTCAGGGAACACAGGGATGGTTTTTGTGTTACCCCTTGGGAAGGAACTTTATACCAAAGAAAACAGAGAGGAAGAGAGTTGTGTAATCTCCTCCAGATAATTTACTTATTATTGGAGTCTCAGTAATAATATATTAAAAAAACAGTTTTTCTGTGTTTGCTTCATAGACTACATATGTGTACTTCTAATTCAAAGAAGTATGTGGGGTGATGTGAGTGTTCAAATGAATTAATATTCTTATTAACAAGCTTTCACACAGGCTCTTAAGGAGAAAATATACTTTCAATCATATTAAATTTTCTTCTTTAAGTAAAAATAAATATTAATCAAAGTGTATAAAATATAATTAACCCTTCTCAGCCTAATATTGGCACTCATATCCATTTGGATGAGAATTGGCGTTACTCCATACACAAAAATAAACTCAAAATGGATTAAAGTCCTAAATATAAGACCGAATACTATAATACTTTTAGAGGAAAACATAGGCAGAACACTCTCTGACGTAAATTGCAGCAAAATCTTGCTTTTTGATCCACCTCCTAGAGTAATGAAAATAAAAACAAAAATAAACAAATGGGACCTAATTAAACTGAAAAACTTTTGCACAGCAAAGGAAACCATAAACAAAACGAAAAGACAACCCACAGAATGGGAGAAAATATTTGCAAATGAAGCAACTGACAAGGGATTAATCTCCAAAATCTACAAACAGCTCCTGCAGCTCAATATCAATATCAAAAAATCAAACAACCCAATCAAAAAATGGGTAGAAGATCTAAGTAGACATTTCTCCAAAGAAGACATACAGATGGCCAAGAGGCACATGAAAAGATGCTCAACATCACTAATTATTAGAGCAATGTAAATCAAAACTACAATGAGGTATCACTTCACACTGGTCAGAAGGGCCATCATCAAAAAATCCACAAAAAATAAATGCTGGAGAGGGGTGGAGAAAAGGGAACCCTCCTACACTGTTGGTGGGAATGTAAATTGGTATAGCCACTGCGGAGAACAGTATGGGGGTTCCTTAAAAAACTGAAAATAGAGCAACCGTATGATCCAACAATACCACTCCTGGGCATATATCCGGAGAAAACCATAATTCGAAAAGATGCACGTACCCCAATGTTCACTGAAGCACTATTTACAATAGCCAGGACATGGAAGCAACCCAAATGTCCATTGATGGAGGAATGGATAAAGAAGATGTGGTACATATATACAATGGAATATTACTCAACCATTAAAAAAAAAGAATGCAATAGTGCCGTTTGCAGCAACATGGATGGACCTGGAGATTGTCATACTGAGTGAAGTACGTCAGAGAAAGACAAATATCATATGATAGCTCTTATATGTGGAACCTAAAAAAATGGTAGAAATGAGTCTATTTACAAAACAGAAATAGAGTCACAGATGTAGAAAACAAATTTATGGTTACCAAGGGGGAAGCGGGGGAGGGATAAATTGGGAGATTGGGATTGACATATACACACTACTATACGTAAAATAGATAACTAATAAGAACCTACTGTATAGTACATGGAACTCTACGTAGTACTCTGTAATGACCTATATGGGAATAGAATCTAAAAAAGAGTGGATATATGTATATGTATAACTGATTCACTTTGCTGTACAGCAGAAACTAACACAACATTGTAAATCAACTATACTCCAATAAAAATTAATTTAAAAAAAGAATTGGTGTTACTACTGATGGTCAGAGATAATTAACTGATCCTGAAGTTAAAGCAGCAATATACTTCAGTCGTGGACAGAATCACGTATTATATGACACCTGGCCCATGGTATCAAAAACTGAAAAGTGGGGCTTCCCTGGTGGCGCAGTGGTTGAGAGTCTGCCTGCAGATGCAGGGGACACGGGTTCGTGCCCCGGTCTGGGAAGATCCCACATGCCGCGGAGCGGCTGGGCCCGTGAGCCATGGCCGCTGAGCCTGCGCGTCCGGAGCCTGTGCTCCGCAACGGGAGAGGCCGCAACAGTGAGAGGCCCGCGTACTGAAAAAAAAAAAAAAAACAAAAAACAAAAAACTGAAAAGTGAAAAGAAACGTGGCATGAGAAAACAAACCTTCCAAAAAATAAAACCACCATAACTACAAGGGTGCTGATATACTCATTTTTTCAGATGAAAAGAAATTGCCTTAAGAAAAAAAATGTTCTCATTTTAACACTTCTGAAAATAGAACTGTTGTTCTTGATGCAAAGCTAAGTTTGAATTGTAACAGAGTAATCACTAAAGTGAATTAAAAAACAATATCTCTGCAGTTATAACCAATTCTGTTGTTTGATAGAGGTTCCCAAATGTAGGTTAGTAACCAGACACATCTGTTAAAAACACAAATTCCTGAGCCCCATCTATTAAAACAGACCCCACAGTACTTTTAAAAAGTTTCACAGGTAATTGTTTTGCTCACCTAATTTTGAGCACCATTGAGCAAATTTACTCAAGAGAAGAATCATTAACAATTTTTTCAGAGACAATAGAAATAAATCAAGGGAGATTAAAAATAATGTTAATGATCATAATTACAATGCTGAACAAAAGCCCAGCTCCTTACGTCCACTTTGGCATGGTCATTGCTGGTGGGCAGGATGTCAGAAAGACCTGGTAAACATGGAATTAGTCTTACTATGGGGCTAGGAAAGAGATTTCATTTTAAAAAGCATACACGTCTCCTGGTTACTGCTAGTGGAAATGAGAGCTGAAAAAAGGAGCCAGCGGGAAACACATGGAAGATTTTGAGAGGAAAGAGACATGAAGGAAAAAAGCTGTTTCCTTCCAATATAGAAATGCTAATGCAGTATTCTTTTTCTCTGAAAGAAGCTATTAAAACATGGAATCACAAGTATTAGGGAGCAAGGGTGTGCAAATTTGCATAATGAATTCAAAAGACAGTTGTGAACTCAAGATTATCATAAGAGGAATGATGAGAAAAACTATTCTTCCCAGAGGCAGTATGGGAGTCCAAGGCATTTAACTGAAGTAGTCAGAAACAGGGGTCACCATATTTCATAATCCGAGCTAGGGAGTGGAACACAGTGTTTAAATTAGTTCCCTTTCCAATTACGTGGATTTCTGTATTCTACATTGTCATACTAACTCCAACCATGCTCTACACTATACACTGTGCCAGCGAAAATACCAGCCCTTCTCTTGGATTAGGTTGATAGTTTGTCATCACACTCTGAGGCTTCCTGCACGTGAAGTTCCCTTTGATGTCAGCAACACACTGAGTCTTCTAATTAATATGGTTCAAGATTAAGAGACTCAGAAAAATTGAGGGGAAGGGACACAACAACATTACTGCTCATCTAGAAATGGCCTTAAGGGTAGATGCGGAAGAAAATACTGCCCTTTTTCTGCATCGATCCAGAAAGTACAGAGAATGTAGCCTTAGGGAAGAGTCATAGGTGAGAGTGGGTGGGGGTGGGGTGGGGGGAAGAATGTCTTCTCTCTGCTCTTTTTTGCAGAAAATAATTTCTAGCACACAGAAGGAAAATCCTAGCCCATCAATTTGTAGCGGGTGAAAGCTTCCATTAAATGATGAATTCTTTGAAAAGCACCAGATTTTGCTTGCTTTATAAATCAGCAATAGTGTCCTTGTGTCTGTACTTTTTCTCCCATTGCTAGCTAATATGCTGCCATTTGATACTCACGCTGGAGATGCACTCCTTGTAACCATCCACTTTTCATGAGAAATCATTAGAGCTGCAATGTAAAAATCTACCTTGATTACAAGCAGGCACGTTCCGTGCTGCTAATATAAAATAAATGTCATACATTTTACCAGTTTTTCTTGCCCAAAGAGTTGATATGAAGGAGGCATTAGGAAAACCAAAATCATGGATCATTATTCATTCAACAGTCAAAAAAATGTACCTATGTGTTAGATACTATTATCACATGCTGAATGCCGGTTATAAGGATCCCATTAAATCAGATATGATGAATAGTTCATGAAGTCTCACTTTATGTTATTTCTGAAACTTCTGTTTATATATATTCTTTCTGGAAATAATGGTCCAAGGCCTGATCTGCCTGGGGGCTTTGCTGCTTTTTTCCACAAGATTTCTTTGATTCTAGCTCCGGGGAGTTATAATTTTCTATTCAGACACTGAAGACAGAAAAGGTCACTCACAAACACGTTTAAGAGGCCATTGTTTCTTTGCCTTCTTAAAGCAGAGGTTGAAAATGAACAAGAAATCTTTTTGAGACAGAGAAGAGCTGACCTAAAAGCCTTTCAGGGTCCCTTCCATACCTCATTCATTATGTTCGCTGTTCTGGTGGCAAACATTTCTTGTTCTATTCTCGTTGCAATCACTGCATCTCCAGTACTTTGTGTGGAGGATGCAGCCACTGTGGAGTATCTAAAGGAGTCAACTGAGATGACTTTTTAAAGCTACTTCATGAAGCAGGAGCTCTTTGTTTAGCGCTGTCAGCCCAATAACAAATGAAGATTAAAGAGTGGTTCATCTGGGCAGGATGCTGGTGAAACCTAGAACTCTTTAGTTAAGGCACAAGCTTTCCACGGGGCCAGCTTGTCAAGGATTGCTGCAAAGGACAACAGAACCCAGGAAGCCCTAATAAAGAGAAACTATGCTTCTGGACAAAAGGAGAAAAGCTGATACATTTCAAGCACGCTAATGGCGGTGTGGTCAAGAGAGTATTTGCCATTACTTTGATGTGCATACTGAGGGACTCCAAAAAAAGGTGAATGAAGCTAAAGAAGCTATGGTGCTTGGAAAGAAACTGAAACCCTAAACAAAAGGAAGTGAAGACACCAGTGTGAATTTCCAAGGAACTGTGCATGCATATAAGAAATATGCAAGCAGTCTTTTGGTAGGTAACAAATTAATGGGGGATGGAAAGACTCCAGGAGAAAAGAAAAAGGGGAAACAAGGAAATACTGTAAGGAAAGATAAAATAGGTGTAAAACAAAGAATGTTGCTCACCAACCGGTTCTGCAAGGATTAAGTCATTAGCCACTGCCGTCAGTGACCTACAGCACAGCCTGAGAGGAATTCAGGGTGAAAAACAGGATGAGGCACTCTGTGCTTTGGAAAAACAGGCCCCTTAGACAGTTAGATGTACATCTCGGGAAGAATTTTATGAACCCAGATTCCTGCATCTTCCCATACATGGAAAAGCACTAAAATCATTAACTTGAGATATCTGTTCTTTGTGACTAGCAGTGATCTATTACCAAGATGTATACTTGACTGCACATACTATCTCTCCAAAAATCATATATATACTGGATTCTCCCCTACCCTTTCAGAACAGTTTTCTCAGAGCTACTGAGAGGCAGTCTCTCGGGCTACAGTCCTCAGTAAGGCCCCTGAATAAAACTTAAACTCACAACTCTTATGTTGTGTGTTTTTCTTAAGTCAACATAGGCAATGACGAATATTTGGGAGAAGATTTAATCATAAGCAAGTTTCAAAATCCAAAACTATCCCTCCTATATTTGCTGTCTGGTGCACACATAGAGAAACATCACCTGTATAATCCTTGATATAAATTAGGGGCTAAAATTGTTAGTACACGAAGGTAGTAGGTATTGATACAAAAGTAATAATGAATCAATACGTTTCATATAATGTATTAATGAATGAAATGAGAGAAGTTAATTGAGTCAAGCTTTCCTACTGCATGAAGAAAATCAGGATGAGAAAATCATAGACTCCGGGCTAAAAGGAAATTCTGCGTCATCAGAAGACAAAAGTCAAGACAAAAAAGTCAAGATGACAAAAGTCAGCTTGTTCAGCTCCCTAGGCTTAAACTGCAGGTGTCACAATCACCAATTGCTGACACGACACTTACGAATGAAAGAATTCTTGTAATAGCTTTGCCCAAACTTGTAATTAGAAAGTTGACTTTTGTTAGTATGATTAGATTAGTTAGTTCGTTAGTTAGATTAAAGTCCCTCAGATATGCAATCCCTACCCAACCCTTGAAGGGGAGATATAATTAAAAATAAGAACTCCTCCCAGCCCAGAAATCCTCTCCACAAAGGTAGCTGAGAGAGAAAACGCTTTTATTACTGAGTAAAAAGCATTAAACCAGAACGTGATGTGCATCACAGGTAATTTGCCAAGAGATTGAAAAGATGGAAAGAAATCTTGACCTTCTATACAGCCAAGCAGATGCAACTTGAAGGGGAACAGAATGTGCCCCCAAAATATGTCTCTTTGGCATAAAGATTATTTTAGGCTGATTATTTTTAAGAAACAGCAGACATAGGAAAAGCTCTGAAAGCCAAGTAGACGTCACCCTTTTATCAGAGACATTTACATTTATAAGGGAAATCTTCGTTTGTAATGGGGTCTCCCTCTCTGTCCCAGGAATAGAAGGATGTGTAAACCCCTAGAAACTCTTGTCAATGGAGAAGGCATGGACTTAAATCTGAATGAAAAACCATACCCTTAATCAACTGTACTTCAATAAATTTAAAAAAAAAATGCTTACCCTTGATTACTATATTCTGCCTGGTAACACCTCAGAAGTGGCCTCCCCTTTCCCCCAACATTTTCATTTCTCTTTAACTAGAGATGGTATTTAAGATTGTGGCTTTGGCCATTTTGGGGGGGTTTCTCAATTTTTCTGGGTCTCTCCCATGTATACAGGACATAGGCATGTTAATAAACTTCTGTTTGTTATTCTCCCTGTTAATCTGTCTTTGATTAGAGGGGGACGTCTCAGCCAAGAATCTAGAAAGGTAGAGGGAAATTTATCTCTCCTCTCCTACAAACCCATTATATACAAGTTTTCAAGATAGACAATCACTAGCCTCAAGTAAGTTGTACTTTACAACACCATTTGTCGTGCACAGTCTTTCCTAACTTTACCTGGCAGTTGCATTGACCATCTGTGTTAGCTAACTAGCATTCTCCAGAGGAAAAACAAACCTCTCATATCTTTATAAAAGGAGATAATTTTGCAAGGTAAGCAAAGTGCCCCCCTCCCACAGAAACTGAGAGATTTGGAGGGCTTCTCCTTGATGTTCACATTTCAAAGACATGGTTCCCGCCTCCCAGAGAAAGACATTCCTGATGAAAAGACATTCCAGACTTCCTGGCAAAAGGCCTATCAGGTCTTCAAAAGGATTTATGTACATTTCAAAGAGAGGAGAAAGTACTTACAAGTTTTCTAAAGGAAATGCTCTGAGAAAGAGGAAGGGAAGGAAATCTCTCATTTTCAACAGGGAGAATTAAGCTTCGTCTTTTTAATTTGTATCTGTCCTTACACCCTCTGGTCACCTTATTTTTCTTATGCTACCACCCTGAATAAGCCCAGCCCTCCACCTGCTGACCTTCTTTCTCTAGTCCTTGAATGGCTTCAGAGGACCCATGAACCCCATGAAATTGTTTTTGAACGTGGTTTTTTTTTTTTGGTTTTTTTTTTTTTGCTGTACGCGGGCCTCTCCCGTTGCAGAGCACAGGCTCCGGACGCGCAGGCTCAGCGGCCATGGCTCACGGGCCCAGCCGCTCCGGGGCATGTGGGATCCTCCTGGACCGGGGCACGAACCCGTGTCCCCTGCATCGGCAGGCGGACTCTCAACCACTGCGCCACCAGGGAAGCCCCTGAATGTGTTTTTTAAATGGGTAAAGGAGTCATAGCTTTCAGTATTTTCATATTTTGTGTTGTCAAGAAATCCCTCTACATGTTTAGCCAACCGCTAGAACTCTGTCCATTTCCTAATATGTTTCTGATAATATCACTTTCCTAAGCCTTCTACAGGGAAGAGCCTCATTTTCCTACACTCCATGTATCTAGTCCAACATTCTCCTGGATCCGTTGCCACTCCAGCCCATTCTTCTGCAAATCTCCTTTAATCGTTTATCTTTTGGTCTGTGAAATCCAGTTGTCTATGCTACCCTTTTTCAACTATGTTGCTCACAATCCACTGAGACCCAGTCATACATGCCATAATGGTAGGTAACAACAAATAGGTTCAAGGATGAGCTCTTCCCCAGCTGGACTCAATAATTCCTTAACTTATTCTGCATCAGGGGCTTTCAATTCTATTCATTCCTGTAGCTGTTCAGATGGCCATAATCTGGATCTTGCTTCTACCTCTAAATAATTTAACATTTATATTTCACTCTCTTATCATATGCTTTTATCTGATATCCTTGTTATCCTTCTGTGCTCTTGAGTTCACTCTCTAGGATGTTCTCCCAAATTTTGACTGAGCTTTGTACCTTTAGTTTTCTGCTCTACTGGCTGCTGCTGCTTCTTAACCCCAACAAGCTCAAGTTTTACCTATCACCCCCTTACAACAAGAAACCAAACGAACGAAATTGTCCTTTAATCTTATTTCTGTCTATTCTCCTGTTCAGAATAACTTTGCTGGGTCCCCATTTTATGCAAGATAAATTTAAAGTTGTTTAAAAACATGACCTTTTGCATTTTAGCTCTGATTACCTTTTCTAACTTCATTTCTACCCACTTCCGCATACTCTATTTATAAAATAATCAGAACCCCTATCTGAATATACCAATCACTTTGATTCTCCCATGCCATTACTTATTATATTGTTTTGTGAACATAACATCCCTTTCTCTTTTAAACCTCTTTTACATGTTTGGTTTTTTAGTTGTTTTTTTTTTTTTTTTTCTATTTTTAAAATTCCCTCTGCCATTGGCCTGGTCACGTCAGTGGCACTTAACGTATATCTGGATCATCACATTTTCCATCTGTTTTCTTCTTCTCTATTTTCTTCCCATTCCAAACTAATCTTCCAAATACCTACTTGGAATACATTAAACATTGCTTAAAATTTATTTTCTTCATTTTATGAATAATATAATCCTCTACAATCTAATGCCAACCTATTTTTCCAGCAATATCCATTTTACTTATATAAAATTTTCAAATTAGTTTATCCTTTGTTCCAAATGTAACTCTCCACTCCTACTTTATTCATAATTCCTTACTCTATATGCTTCATATTTCTAAATTCAGAAGTAATTCAGGGACTTCCCTGGTGGCGCAGTGGTTAAGAATCCGCCTGCCTATGGGGCTTCCCTGGTGGCGCAGTGGTTGCGCGTCCACCTGTCGATGCAGGGGAACCGGGTTCGCGCCCCGGTCTGGGAGGATCCCGCGTGCCGCGGAGCAGCTGGGCCCGTGAGCCATGGCCGCTGGGCCTGCGCCGTGCCGCGGAGCGGCTGGGCCCGTGAGCCATGGCCGCTGGGCCTGCGCGTCCGGAGCCTGTGCTCCGCAACGGGGGAGGCCACGACAAAGGGAGGCCCGCATACCACAAAAAAAAAAAAAAAAAAAAAAAAAAAAAAAAAAAAAAAAGAATCCGCCTGCTGATGCAGGGGACACCGGTTCGATCCCTGGTCCAGGAAGATCCCACATGTGGCGGAGCAGCTAAGCCTGTGCACCACAACTACTGAGCCTGTGCTCTAGAGCCAGCGAGCCACAACTACTGAAGCCCACGCTCCATCCAGGGCCTGCATGCCGCAATTACTGAGCCTGCCATGCTGCAACTACTGAAGCCTGCATGCCTGGAGCCCATGCTCCGCAACAAGGGAAGCCACCGCAATGAGAAGCCCATGCACCACAAAGAAGAGTAGCCCCTGCTCACCACAACTAGAGAAAGCCCACGCGCAGCAACAAAGACCCAACGCAGCCCAAATAAATAAATAAATAAATAAGAGTGTGTGTGTGAGACGGAGAAAAAAGACTGAAAAGAAACAACCCAAAATGTTAGATCAGGTTAATTTAAAAAAAAAAAAGTGGGCTTCTCTGGTGGTGCAGTGGTTGGGGGTACACCTGCCGATGCAGGGGACGCGGGTTCGTGCCCTGGTCTGGGGGGGTCCCGCGTACCGCGGAGAGGCTGGGCCCGTGAGCCATGGCCACTGAGCCTGCGCGTCCGGAGCCTGTGCTCCGCAGCGGGAGAGGCCACAACAGTGAGAGGCCCGCGTACCGCAAAAAATAAATAAATAAAATAAATAAATAAATAAATGCTTATCATCTGATGGTCTTTAAAAAAAAAAAAAAGTAATCCAAAAGTCAATTCATCTCACATCCCCCCTTTAACCTTCCCTGACCACCATAACTTAATGTGACTTATCCTTTCTGTGATTTACAGTTCAGTAAGCCTTACCTCCCATACTTTGTTCTTGTGCTAGTCTGTATATGTAATTACCATTTAGTGATGAATAAAGCTCACATTTTTTGAAAAGTATAGTTCATTATAGGTGTTTAAATTGGTCATTATTTGTCTACTTATTCTACTGTTATATAGTTAACTAAGAGAAGTAAAGATGTGCATGGCTCATATGGAGAGACACTTTGGAAAACACTTCCATCTGGTAAGCTTCAGAACTAACAGGCTGTAAGCAAAGAGCTTCTGAAAGAAGCTGCAGAGAAATGACAGTTTTAACTAGTGCCCTGAAAACAATGTGTTACTCTACAAAGTAGAACTAAATTTGACCTGAATATACCAGTTTTAATTTATAGGTAACATAACACAACTTTACTTATGGACTATTCATTGAGTAAATAGGGCCTATTGGACCTTAGTCATTGCTTTAGAAAGTCATGGAACTTGATGGTTGATATCACTATATAATCATGCTATTTTTTCTCATCTGGTTTTCTGATTTTTCTCAGAAATTCATATGTTCAGGTCATTACTCCATAATCATTTTACATTTTTAGATTCATCTCCAAAGCACCTCAGTTTCTTGATTTACACCCGCATCACTCCTTCTCTCTGACTTCCCTCCTGTCTTAAAGGAAGAATAGTTCCTCTCCTTCCTTAAGTTAGCTTGTACTTTGGTTCCAATTCTTATCGGTCTCTTCCCAAACCTGGAGTCATCAGCAGATGAAACTACTCTCGTTTATCATCATGTTCTCCTACTTCTATATTAGGTCAAACATGCAAACCAACAAAATTATTCAAGTACTACTCTCTCAATTTCTCTATCCTTCTCACCAAAACTCTAAGAAAAAAGTTGACACTATACCTATTACTTGAAACAGGGTATGTACCTCAGCACAGCTGCTGACTGTGTGACTTTTCTTTTTCCTTTCTCTCTCTTTTTTTTTTTTTTGGCTGCAACTCGGCTTGTGGGATCTTAGTTCCCTGACCAGGGATTGAACCTGGGCCCTCGGCAGTGAAAGCGTGGAGTCCTAACCACTGGACCACCAGGGAATTCCCAATGTGTGACTTTGAACAGGCCATGTAATCTACCCAAGTTTCAGTTTCTTCATTTAAAAATGAAAGTATTCTTACCTCACAGAATATTGCAAACTAAAAAGAAAGAATACCTGATTCAACATTTATCTCTTTGCAAATGAATCTAAAATATTTCTAGGCAAAATCTCTTTAATCTAGTCTTGCATGTTCAACAATCTGCTTGTCAAACTGCAGAATTTCCTGCTTCCCCTATTTCATTCAGAGGTCCACTCTTCTTAAGGCCATTTCGGAATCATGTTTTCTTTTCCCTACGCTCTGTTATGCAATTAGTCACTAGGTCTAAATGAATCCCCCTTTCTCTTTTCAGACCTGATTTGACTCTTGCCAAAATGATAACAATAGTTTCTAAAAGCTTTTTTTTCACTCTTCTAATCAGCTCCTCTTCCAGTTCATCTCTATTTCTAAGCCGTTTTTTTGTGAACTGCATAAATTCTTTTCTCAAAATCTTTCAATTCATTCCCAGTAACAACCAAAGTAAACTAAAATTGACCATTCTTTCAATATGATCTGACATTCAGGCTCATATTGTACTATTAATTTTTTTTACTCCAGTCAGATTGAGCTATTTACCCCTCCTTTGGATATATCCCTTGCCTTTTAGCCACTGGGTCTTTGCTCCAGCCTTACCTCCCTCTGGAATTTTTCCTCGTCCATCCAACTGTGGAAACACAACTCCATCCTGATTTTCACTTCCTCTTTTCTGTACCCAGAAACAAACTTCTTCTTTTCTGAACACGTTGATATTGCATTTTATCTTTTTGGTGGCCTACCTTCTCAGACAATACCAATGGGTTAAATATGAAATATCCACCCCTCCACCTACAACCCACATACCCATAAAAGGATTAGAGGAAGGGATAATTCTATTTATTTAGTAAATTTTGGTGTAGAGAGTAAATACTTTCCAATGGATAAATGTTGAAAATAAGCACAAAATCTACTGCTCAGTGGTAGTAGAGTTATATGGATATAAATATAGATATACAGATATTGTAAAACAAAGAATGTTTTCCACCATCCGATTCTATAAGCATCAAGTCATTAGCCACTGCATTCATTGACCTACAGCACACCCTGAAAAGAATTCAGGATGAAGAACAGGATGAGACACTCTGTGCTTTGGGAAAACAGGCAAAACAGTCTCTTAGATAGTTAGATATATTTCACGAAAAATTTTTATATACCCAGATTTTTGCATCTTCCCATACATAGAAAAACACTAAAATCATTAACTGAGATATCTATTCCTCGTGACTAGCAATAATCTTCTATCTGGATATATGCTTGACTGCACATATTTCTTGGCCAAAATCATATATATACTGGCCAGTTTGAAACGGCTCCTGAGAGCTACTGAGAGGCTGCCTCCTGGGCTCTAGCCCTCAGTAAGGTCTCCGAATAATACTGAAACTCACAGCTCTTATGTTGTGCGTTTTTCCTTCTGTCGACAATGTAGACATAGACCCAAAGGCAGATATAAATTTTGCATCGGCAGGCGGACTTTCAACCACTGCGCCACCAGGGAAGCCCTACACATTAACTTTTTAACTGATAATAAATATGTAATTCCCTAGAAATGTCCATAACTGGCTAAGTCTTATCTAAGGGAAAATAATTATGTGGAACCAGGCTAGAATTTTTGTGATATAAGGGAACAAAACTTGCCACCCCGAAATCTCTTTGGCATGCAAACTATTTCGAGTTGAAAACAATCAAGGCCCAAAAGATTCAGGAAAAATCTTAGACCTCCCCACTAACTGCCTAAAAGAAATTACACAGAGAGCCTGTTCACAGAATAGAGATAGCACCAGAGATACCTGCAAAGAATAAGGGCCAGGTATGGCGGGGGAAGCTCTACGCAGGTCCTAAAGATCAGAGTCCACTCTGCATCCCATTGTCTCTGCATGGCCCAGCAAACATTTGTTTACCAAACATGTGCTTTTCCATCTCTATGTCAATTGCCTTCCTTCCCTATGAAGTCCCAAAGCACTATTCCCAACATCCTCTTCTGTTTTTAGATGAAAATGGTATTTAAGGTGAGGGCTTCAGCCATTTTGGTGAGTTACTCAATTTACCTGGGTCTCCCCCGTGTATATTTGTTATTAAACTTTTGTGTGATTTTCTCCTATTAATATGTCTCATGTCAGTTTAGTTCTTCATCCAGCCAGAAGAACCTAGAAGGGTAGAGGAAAATTTCTTCCCCCCAACAGTGGGGAAATATAAGGCAAAATGTAGAGTTGGCCCACAGCGATAGGGACAAAGTATGTAATTAAATAGTTAATCCCAATAGAGGATTGTAAGTAAAAAAAAAAAAAAGGTATGGGAGACCCCTGTAAATTAATGATCACTCAAGAAAGCAGGTTTACTTAACCACAAAACCAAGCAGGCTTGCTTAGCGACAAAACCACACAAAAGAAGCATGAGACATGTCCCAAAACAATAAAACAATGGTGGCATGAGACCCACATCCTGCCCAGTGAGTTAAGTAAGTTAATGACCCCTAGGACATGCTCTCTGCACACATAAAAAACAATACTTTGTGGAAAGGTGACATTTCAAAGTAAAAGACGCTTATTGTACTGAGACCTGAAATAATTTTTCCATAGTGCCATTAACAGTCCCAGCTTGACCATGTAGGGATAAGAAAACTCCCCTGCCCAAAATGGAGGAGGAACTGATGAAGGAAGCGTGACATCTACTCAAGAATGAGGAAGAAGGTGGTCTTTTCCCCCTCCCCACTTTTCCTTTGATTATAAAATTGTAGCCCACTAAGTTCTTGAGATGCAGCACCCTCTCACCCGCCTGCTTGTAAGCCTCACAAGATTCCTATCCTAATACATCACTTCTTATCTATCACTTTGCTTCTTGCTGAATTCTTTCTGTGCTGCGACATAAAGGACCGGAGCTCCTGGGAGCCTCCCGAAAATGCCATCTAGCGGTTTCAACAAGACTGTCTTCTAGGTGGCAACAGTACTCAACATAAAGTTTTCCCAAATATTTAGGAAGGGAAGAATCTTTCAAGATGAAGTAAAGGGTTTGAGAAGCTCCTTAATTGAATGGAACAGATGGGAACAAGAAGAGTCAGAACTCAAGTGGACCAAAGCTGGGAAGAGGAGGTGGGGTGCTCCATGCCCCACAGGAAACTGGCTTCAAAATCCATGTTATAAGAACCTGGTGGGGAGGTGGCATTTGGTAAAGTCATCGACCAGAAGCTGCAGGATGAGAATATTAAATATTAGTCACTCAATAAATATTTTTGATTAATTAAATTCTAAATTTTGTCTTATTAGAATATTTGGCTTATTTGGGGCTTGGGGATCAGAAAGACATAAGTTTGAGTCCCAGATGCACTACTTACCATCTATTTGGCACTGGAGATATTAGCTAATTTGTCTAAGACTCTTTTCTCCTCTGCAGATGAAATGTACTAAGACTTACCTCATTTGATTGTTTTGAGGATTTAATCATATAATATATGTCATTGTTAACTTACTCTCTGACATGGAATTTCTGAACACTACTCTGAGGTGAAGAGGTTAAATGAAGAAAACAGAGAGGTATATTTCATCATCAAAAGCAACAGCTTCTAAAAACATTTACTAAACATGTATTAGATTGTGATGCTGTATAGTGCATAGCACTGAGAAAACCTTTACTGCTTTTTACTGTTTGGGTGGTAATTTTCTTTAAAACCTTTTCTGAGTTCGAAAACAAATGGGCTTTTCTGACCAGTCACCCTCATCAAGGGAAAAGACTGAATGTCTCATCAGGCAGGGTACCCCTGACTGTTTTAAGTACAAGTCCTCCTGGAAAACTCTTAGCTTTGCTCACTGAACCATAAAATTAAAGTACCATAGAAGAAATCCAGAATAGCTACAATGCCAAAATATGTATCACACAATACTGAAACGCTTCAAAATTACTGTATTTACAAAAGGGTTTAACAGATTAAATAAATGCAAGTTTTATGGTCTAAGAAAGGAAATGCAATTTTAGTTAACTAGCACTTTTCTACTGTTCTAAACCTTTTAATGGGTGCAGAGGGAATTTGCACTTACTGAAGTAGATCACTGAAATGATCATTTGTCTTTGAATACTTTTATTACATTAATTTCTACCATTATGGTGGGAGATAAGATGTAAGCCAAAGAGTAACTGAAATGATCATTTGTCTTTGAATACTTTTATTACATTAATTTCTACCATTATGGTGGGAGATAAGATGTAAGCCAAAGAGTAACTGAAATGATCATTTGTCTTTGAATACTTTTATTACATTAATTTCTACCATTATGGTGGGAGATAAGATGTAAGCCAAAGAGTAACTGAAATGATCATTTGTCTTTGAATACTTTTATTACATTAATTTCTACCATTATGGTGGGAGATAAGATGTAAGCCAAAGAGTAACTGAAATGATCATTTGTCTTTGAATACTTTTATTACATTAATTTCTACCATTATGGTGGGAGATAAGATGTAAGCCAAAGAGTAACTGAAATGATCATTTGTCTTTGAATACTTTTATTACATTAATTTCTACCATTATGGTGGGAGATAAGATGTAAGCCAAAGAGTAACTGAAATGATCATTTGTCTTTGAATACTTTTATTACATTAATTTCTACCATTATGGTGGGAGATAAGATGTAAGCCAAAGAGTAACTGAAATGATCATTTGTCTTTGAATACTTTTATTACATTAATTTCTACCATTATGGTGGGAGATAAGATGTAAGCCAAAGAGTAACTGAAATGATCATTTGTCTTTGAATACTTTTATTACATTAATTTCTACCATTATGGTGGGAGATAAGATGTAAGCCAAAGAGTAACTGAAATGATCATTTGTCTTTGAATACTTTTATTACATTAATTTCTACCATTATGGTGGGAGATAAGATGTAAGCCAAAGAGTAACTGAAATGATCATTTGTCTTTGAATACTTTTATTACATTAATTTCTACCATTATGGTGGGAGATAAGATGTAAGCCAAAGAGTAACTGAAATGATCATTTGTCTTTGAATACTTTTATTACATTAATTTCTACCATTATGGTGGGAGATAAGATGTAAGCCAAAGAGTAACTGAAATGATCATTTGTCTTTGAATACTTTTATTACATTAATTTCTACCATTATGGTGGGAGATAAGATGTAAGCCAAAGAGTAACTGAAATGATCATTTGTCTTTGAATACTTTTATTACATTAATTTCTACCATTATGTTTTTTTTTTTTGGCTGCAACTCGGCTTGTGGGATCTTAGTTCCCTGACCAGGGATTGAACCTGGGCCCTCGGCAGTGAAAGCGTGGAGTCCTAACCACTGGACCACCAGGGAATTCCCAATGTGTGACTTTGAACAGGCCATGTAATCTACCCAAGTTTCAGTTTCTTCATTTAAAAATGAAAGTATTCTTACCTCACAGAATATTGCAAACTAAAAAGAAAGAATACCTGATTCAACATTTATCTCTTTGCAAATGAATCTAAAATATTTCTAGGCAAAATCTCTTTAATCTAGTCTTGCATGTTCAACAATCTGCTTGTCAAACTGCAGAATTTCCTGCTTCCCCTATTTCATTCAGAGGTCCACTCTTCTTAAGGCCATTTCGGAATCATGTTTTCTTTTCCCTACGCTCTGTTATGCAATTAGTCACTAGGTCTAAATGAATCCCCCTTTCTCTTTTCAGACCTGATTTGACTCTTGCCAAAATGATAACAATAGTTTCTAAAAGCTTTTTTTTCACTCTTCTAATCAGCTCCTCTTCCAGTTCATCTCTATTTCTAAGCCGTTTTTTTGTGAACTGCATAAATTCTTTTCTCAAAATCTTTCAATTCATTCCCAGTAACAACCAAAGTAAACTAAAATTGACCATTCTTTCAATATGATCTGACATTCAGGCTCATATTGTACTATTAATTTTTTTTACTCCAGTCAGATTGAGCTATTTACCCCTCCTTTGGATATATCCCTTGCCTTTTAGCCACTGGGTCTTTGCTCCAGCCTTACCTCCCTCTGGAATTTTTCCTCGTCCATCCAACTGTGGAAACACAACTCCATCCTGATTTTCACTTCCTCTTTTCTGTACCCAGAAACAAACTTCTTCTTTTCTGAACACGTTGATATTGCATTTTATCTTTTTGGTGGCCTACCTTCTCAGACAATACCAATGGGTTAAATATGAAATATCCACCCCTCCACCTACAACCCACATACCCATAAAAGGATTAGAGGAAGGGATAATTCTATTTATTTAGTAAATTTTGGTGTAGAGAGTAAATACTTTCCAATGGATAAATGTTGAAAATAAGCACAAAATCTACTGCTCAGTGGTAGTAGAGTTATATGGATATAAATATAGATATACAGATATTGTAAAACAAAGAATGTTTTCCACCATCCGATTCTATAAGCATCAAGTCATTAGCCACTGCATTCATTGACCTACAGCACACCCTGAAAAGAATTCAGGATGAAGAACAGGATGAGACACTCTGTGCTTTGGGAAAACAGGCAAAACAGTCTCTTAGATAGTTAGATATATTTCACGAAAAATTTTTATATACCCAGATTTTTGCATCTTCCCATACATAGAAAAACACTAAAATCATTAACTGAGATATCTATTCCTCGTGACTAGCAATAATCTTCTATCTGGATATATGCTTGACTGCACATATTTCTTGGCCAAAATCATATATATACTGGCCAGTTTGAAACGGCTCCTGAGAGCTACTGAGAGGCTGCCTCCTGGGCTCTAGCCCTCAGTAAGGTCTCCGAATAATACTGAAACTCACAGCTCTTATGTTGTGTGTTTTTCCTTCTGTCGACAATGTAGACATAGGCCCAAAGGCAGATATAAATTTGCCAGTTAACTAATACTAATCTATATAGACACATTCTCTTAAATACAAGGCCTTACGATGATCTGCCTGAGAGCCCAGTTATCAGAGATGTCCTGGTCAGGGTGTATATTATAAATTTTTTAAGTGGAAAGATATGTTACAAATGATATTATCCAATTCATTCATTTTATAGATGAAGAAACAGATGCCCAGAAGTATTAAGGACTTCTGAGTCTGCTTCTATATATTTCTGCTCAGTTAAGCAGTTCTATTTATTCTGTGCCTAAACCTTTTTCTGGATAGGACCTGTTAATCAGGTAATTAGGGCTTATTCCTCAGAATGTTCTTCTCTAATCTGTCAGATAAACAGAAAATTGTTTCCTCTTTACTTTTTAGCTATCACTAAACAAATATTTTCCCCCTGCTTTTCTCATAGCCAATCAGGAAACTTTTGAGTTAATTAAATAAATAGGACAAATAACAAAGTCCTCCCTTCCCTTCAGCTATCAGTAAGTTAGTTCAGGAATATTATAGCTTTTTTTCTTGAAATGATTCCTTGATCTACACATTAATTTTTTTTTTTTTTTTTTTTTTTTTTTTTTTTTTTTTTTGCGGTACACGGGCCTCTCACTGATGGGGTCTCTCCCGTTGCGGAGCACAGGCTCCGGACGCGCAGACTCAGCGGCCATGGCTCACGGGCCCAGCCACTCTGCGGCATGCGGGATCTTCCTGGACCGGGGCACGAACAGTCTTATCTAAGGGAAAATAATTATGTGGAACCAGGCTAGAATTTTTGTGATATAAGGGAACAAAACTTGCCACCCCGAAATCTCTTTGGCATGCAAACTATTTCGAGTTGAAAACAATCAAGGCCCAAAAGATTCAGGAAAAATCTTAGACCTCCCCACTAACTGCCTAAAAGAAATTACACAGAGAGCCTGTTCACAGAATAGAGATAGCACCAGAGATACCTGCAAAGAATAAGGGCCAGGTATGGCGGGGGAAGCTCTACGCAGGTCCTAAAGATCAGAGTCCACTCTGCATCCCATTGTCTCTGCATGGCCCAGCAAACATTTGTTTACCAAACATGTGCTTTTCCATCTCTATGTCAATTGCCTTCCTTCCCTATGAAGTCCCAAAGCACTATTCCCAACATCCTCTTCTGTTTTTAGATGAAAATGGTATTTAAGGTGAGGGCTTCAGCCATTTTGGTGAGTTACTCAATTTACCTGGGTCTCCCCCGTGTATATTTGTTATTAAACTTTTGTGTGATTTTCTCCTATTAATATGTCTCATGTCAGTTTAGTTCTTCATCCAGCCAGAAGAACCTAGAAGGGTAGAGGAAAATTTCTTCCCCCCAACAGTGGGGAAATATAAGGCAAAATGTAGAGTTGGCCCACAGCGATAGGGACAAAGTATGTAATTAAATAGTTAATCCCAATAGAGGATTGTAAGTAAAAAAAAAAAAAAGGTATGGGAGACCCCTGTAAATTAATGATCACTCAAGAAAGCAGGTTTACTTAACCACAAAACCAAGCAGGCTTGCTTAGCGACAAAACCACACAAAAGAAGCATGAGACATGTCCCAAAACAATAAAACAATGGTGGCATGAGACCCACATCCTGCCCAGTGAGTTAAGTAAGTTAATGACCCCTAGGACATGCTCTCTGCACACATAAAAAACAATACTTTGTGGAAAGGTGACATTTCAAAGTAAAAGACGCTTATTGTACTGAGACCTGAAATAATTTTTCCATAGTGCCATTAACAGTCCCAGCTTGACCATGTAGGGATAAGAAAACTCCCCTGCCCAAAATGGAGGAGGAACTGATGAAGGAAGCGTGACATCTACTCAAGAATGAGGAAGAAGGTGGTCTTTTCCCCCTCCCCACTTTTCCTTTGATTATAAAATTGTAGCCCACTAAGTTCTTGAGATGCAGCACCCTCTCACCCGCCTGCTTGTAAGCCTCACAAGATTCCTATCCTAATACATCACTTCTTATCTATCACTTTGCTTCTTGCTGAATTCTTTCTGTGCTGCGACATAAAGGACCGGAGCTCCTGGGAGCCTCCCGAAAATGCCATCTAGCGGTTTCAACAAGACTGTCTTCTAGGTGGCAACAGTACTCAACATAAAGTTTTCCCAAATATTTAGGAAGGGAAGAATCTTTCAAGATGAAGTAAAGGGTTTGAGAAGCTCCTTAATTGAATGGAACAGATGGGAACAAGAAGAGTCAGAACTCAAGTGGACCAAAGCTGGGAAGAGGAGGTGGGGTGCTCCATGCCCCACAGGAAACTGGCTTCAAAATCCATGTTATAAGAACCTGGTGGGGAGGTGGCATTTGGTAAAGTCATCGACCAGAAGCTGCAGGATGAGAATATTAAATATTAGTCACTCAATAAATATTTTTGATTAATTAAATTCTAAATTTTGTCTTATTAGAATATTTGGCTTATTTGGGGCTTGGGGATCAGAAAGACATAAGTTTGAGTCCCAGATGCACTACTTACCATCTATTTGGCACTGGAGATATTAGCTAATTTGTCTAAGACTCTTTTCTCCTCTGCAGATGAAATGTACTAAGACTTACCTCATTTGATTGTTTTGAGGATTTAATCATATAATATATGTCATTGTTAACTTACTCTCTGACATGGAATTTCTGAACACTACTCTGAGGTGAAGAGGTTAAATGAAGAAAACAGAGAGGTATATTTCATCATCAAAAGCAACAGCTTCTAAAAACATTTACTAAACATGTATTAGATTGTGATGCTGTATAGTGCATAGCACTGAGAAAACCTTTACTGCTTTTTACTGTTTGGGTGGTAATTTTCTTTAAAACCTTTTCTGAGTTCGAAAACAAATGGGCTTTTCTGACCAGTCACCCTCATCAAGGGAAAAGACTGAATGTCTCATCAGGCAGGGTACCCCTGACTGTTTTAAGTACAAGTCCTCCTGGAAAACTCTTAGCTTTGCTCACTGAACCATAAAATTAAAGTACCATAGAAGAAATCCAGAATAGCTACAATGCCAAAATATGTATCACACAATACTGAAACGCTTCAAAATTACTGTATTTACAAAAGGGTTTAACAGATTAAATAAATGCAAGTTTTATGGTCTAAGAAAGGAAATGCAATTTTAGTTAACTAGCACTTTTCTACTGTTCTAAACCTTTTAATGGGTGCAGAGGGAATTTGCACTTACTGAAGTAGATCACTGAAATGATCATTTGTCTTTGAATACTTTTATTACATTAATTTCTACCATTATGGTGGGAGATAAGATGTAAGCCAAAGAGTAACTGAAAATTAAAGTCCAAAAAAAAGAGGAAAAGAAACCAAAGAATACCTTATGTCACATTACACAATATGTATGACAAAATGAATTTTATACAGCCATTTATTACAATCATTCAATGCCAATTATATGCACTTACTTGTGCTTGATTTGTCTTTACAGTTATTACAAACCATTCCCTTTAAAAGGTACATTTTATTTTATTTTTTATTGTTAAAGAACAGAAGAAGTGATCCAGAGCAGATACAATAGAGAAAAAACAAATAGGTTAAAGGACTAAAAGAATAAGGTAACTTTAAGATCTTGAACTGGTTTTTTATTTCTTAAAATTATAACATTTTCTCTCATACATTTTCTAGATTTGGTGTTAAGAAAATCGATGCCCTTTGAAAGTCAATGATAACAAGGAGAAAATACTCAGAATACTAATTTGGATAAATGACATTTTAAAATTCAAAAAATATTTGCTGAAGGTAAATTAGTAATGAGTGACTTACTAGTCAGGGAGATTGTTAGGTAAATTTTTTAATGTTATTATAAAACATTCAGATATATAAAAAGAATATATTTTTATATATATCGGATATATAAAAAGACTAATACAAGTTCATACATATGCACTACCCATCTTAAAGAAAACATAACCAGTACGGTGAAACTGTATATATCTTGCCAAAACATTTTTCGTCTCTTCTACACACCAGGTAACCAAAACCATTAATTTGGTATTTATCATTCTCATGAATCTTTTTATAATTTGTACACGCACATGCACACACATAGTCCTTCTCACTTTGCCTCATTCTGTCTTCTTTTCTAAGTTCAAAATGTAGATGCTTGGCTCATTAATTTTCAGCCTTTATTCTTTCCTTATAAACATTTTTTAAAGCAATACATTCTTCTCTAGTTACTATTTTAGATGGACCTCTGAAGTTGCGTTATCTAATTCCTTATTGGTCATTCAATCCCAAATATGTTCCCTTTCCCACTGTGATTTATTTGATCAGTATGCTATTTAGAAGACATTTTTTTAGGTTATCTTTTAAAATTGATTCCTAACTTTGTTAACCCTAACACTATGCCTGTATGAAACCGAATCTTTGAAATTTTGTTACAACTTCATTTATGGCCTAGTACATGGTCAGTTTTTGTAAATGTCCCATGAATGCATGTGAAAAATGCGGCCACTGACATTTTAACATTATAACAGGTGTGTAGGGTATTTCATTGTGGATTTAATTTGCATTACCTCAATAACTAACGATGTTGAGCAGTTTTATCAAGTATTTATTTGCCATCTATAAATCTTCTTTTGAAGTATCCATAAAATATTTCACCTACACTTAATTGGTTTTTTTGTTCTTTATAAATCTTATAAGCAAGACGTTTATCACATATGTGATTTGTAAATGTGGCCTGTTTTCATTCTTTAACAATGTCCTGATGAGCAGAGGTTCTAAATTTTGCTGAAAACTAATTTCAACATTTTCATTTGTGTATCATGTGTTTTCATTTGTGTATCATGTTTCTAAGAAACCTTTGCCTAATTAAAGGACATAAACATTTTCTCCTGTATTTTCCTTAGAAATTTTATATTTTTAGGTGATTCATTTTTGTCTATGCTCAGTTTTGAGAAGACTGTTGTATAAGGTACAAGGTATTGATTGAAATTCATTGTTTTGCATATACATGTCTGATTGTTCCAGCATATACACTGAAAATACTATCCTTTCTCCACTGAACTGCATTTTGAGGCCTTTATTTTTATTTAAAATGGGTAACTATGCATGATGATACATGGTACTACATATTATAAAACTTGCAAAGTGGCAAAAATGACTTATGAGACCATGAATTGCTTTAAAATGGGGAACAAATGAAAAAATTCAGAAGTTTTCAAATGGATTAGTATTAAGTTACAGTTCAGAATCTCCTACCTGTTAATTTTTACAAGATAAATTATTCTTTGTCTGAAATGTAATAAATTAACTTTCTGGAGTCAGGGATCTAATTAGATAATCCTATCCTATCCCACAGGCTCTGTGATTCTTGGAAGACCAGGGGGTGAACCCCCCTTTCCAACTGCAGTCAGCACCTGTCAAAGTATTAGGACACTGTGTTTAGTCACACCCAACTTGTGAAATCATTATATCTTCAAGATTAAATTTTATTAAGATTCATAGTTAAGAAAAATCTGATTGTTTATTTGGATTTGGGCATCTATAGATCTCAAATCAAATGTGATGGGTTGGTAAGAAATAGAGCTCAAATACCAAGAGAGATAAAGATTGTTTTGATACTAATTAGTGCTGCCAGATTGAAAGCTTACCCACGGGTGATTCCTGTTAGGCTCCAGGCTCATTAATCACTTACATTTAGTAAGACTCTCCTGAGAGATGCTGCCATGTGTTAAATAAATATTATGTAAAATTTTTAAAGTATTAATTTTCTCTAAAACTGAGCTCAATTCATCCTTCGGGGACATGTGCACAACCCACAGGTGTGATCAGAATTCCCAGGATTAAGTAGAAGTAGCTCTACTACATTCTGGCCGAGCTATGAAGAAATTTCCCTCCATGTTTCTCTGGGATTTGCTGCCATCTTTCTTGTCTGGAAGGAGAATCAGATATATTCTGATATCTGTAGCCTTTTCATGAGTCAGTCATTTACAGTAATTATGGTCTAGCCATTCACTCCTAAAATACAGATGAACCTGAGAAATAGATAAAATTAAGCTCCTCCAGTCTTAAAAGATATATTCTTAGACTAGAATTTATAGCCCCTGCACCGCCCCCCCAGGAGCCCCCTAAAAGCCATCAAATCCCTGAAAAATGTCAAATGCTGTGTTCAGGAGAGAGTGTTTATACCATCAAATATACAGCAAGTCCCTAAGTAAGGAAAAGTTAAGAAGCACCAACTTGGGACGGCTAGTTCTATTAAATGGCTTTCTGTGTGAGTGGCTTAGTCATTTAGTGCTTATCTCAAGGATATTTCATGTCTTCTTTTCATTGTGCTCATTATCTAACGTAAATGGCAGCAAAATATTGCATAGTATTGTTGTCTCATAATTTTCCTAACACCTTCATTACCAGTAAGTATCTTTTGTTATTTCCCTATTGCAAATACTTTTTATTAGATGTATTTCATATCTGTATTTTGGTACAATTCCCCAAAGTTGATTAACTCTAAATGAACACTTTCTGCAGCTCAGTGATAATTAAATTGCTTTTAAACAAAATCTTTACTGTGGTAAAAGGAGAACTGTCTTACACAGTGTACATGTCTGACCCTCCTTCCAGAATCCATTTTGGTGAAACAGCTTTGCTGATGACCTATCTAGACATCATTCCGGCTGTTCCCCCTGGGCTTCAGGCACACTGCCAAGTGAGGAACTTACCTGACTTTAGAAGGCCAGCTTGGCCAATTTAACTCTATTTTAGGAAAAGCAGACATTAAAGTCCACAATCAATGGAAGGGAGTGCTGCTATAGTGCTTCGGAGTCCATAGTGCTCCTGGGAAAGGATGGCAGCAGCTGCCTAGAGAGAAGACAGGATATTGCCTTCATTACCCCTGCTTCTGCTGGGCAAAAGGAAGTTTCAGTAGAGGACTTGGTGAGACACTGAGAGAAGTCAGGATCAAACTCTGACTTGTGTACCTGAAGCAAGACTCCCAATGACCCTATAGATATGAAAAGTCATAGCAGGTACAGATCAAGATCATGTGACCAATCAGGACCCAATACATAGGGAAATATGATAACACATAGCAAGTGCTAAGTGCTCTGCAATATACCTGAGCTATACATGTGAGCAAAATGTGACTTCTGTGTACTAGAGGTACATCATTTAGTGGAAAAGAAAGGAAAAAACACCATAGGAAGACTGCTAGCATCTCAAGTGCTCTAGATGAAAAACTTTACACAAATTTACAAAAAGTCCAAATGTAAATAAATTTTAAATAGTATAAAATTATTCAATATCATTATAATAGAGTTTGAATTTATTGGTTGCTGGCAGCAGGAATAGTCTGACCTTCTCCCTAACAGGAACCTCAGTTACACAGCACCACCAGAAATGGCATCAGGACAAGGATATTGAAAGCAACACTTTGCAGCCATCCAAACACATAGTGTACCAATTGTGTATGCCAACTTTTCTCTCTTTTTCACTTTCCTTTGGGGTATCTAGGAAAATAAAGTAGATCCTTCTTGGTAGAAATCTAGGGATCCCTGTTAGACTAAACATGCTAAGATGTCTATTCTTACTAGATCCTGTACTTCATTAGAGCAGAATCTTTGTATATTACATCACCCACTCTAGTAACTGATGTTACTGTCCAGTGAATAGTTTATGAATGAATGAATGCATACATGCCTTTATTTCTTCCCCAGAGTAATAATCTTGCAGGGAGCTGCCAAATGTTTAATTAAATTGTGTAACAGGGTGGTTTCCGTGTGTGTGCCTGCATGTGTATATAGCATGGGTATATTTTATTGTATTGACAGAACTTAGGCCTCAACTATACATGAGAGTTGATTTCACCTAAGAGTTTCATGCAAGATCTTACAAGTATGTGCCGCCATAAGTTCTCCTGCTCTGTTAAAACCTCCATATAAATAAAACAGTTCATTAAATGATAGTGATTTCTGTTTACTTGGAATTTAAACAATGGGAATACTCTTAAGAACTTAAACCATATCATAAACACAACGACAAATATATGAAAATAAATGAACTTGGATGTTACTTTTTTAGTATAAAAATGTTCCAATCATAGGCTAAAAGAGCTGGGTAGAGATTTGGGCAGCTGCTTAGCACTTAGGCTATACCACAATTTGCTATGCTTAAGATTCAAACTGGAAAATATCCGTAGGGTATTAATAGAAATAAGTTATTCTGTTACTATAGTTAACTTTCTCCCTTGGATAATGTCATGTTTTGTGTTTCAATGTAGCCAACTTAATTTTCACAAAAATAAGCAAATATTTGGAAATTACATTTTGTTGGAGAGTCTAAATATATTGTTAAGCAATATGTGTTTAAACTTATATATCACTGTTATTAAGCAAGACAGTATTCTTAAATTTGAGGATCATGTTAACTATTAGCCTAGAGCAAAATTTATTTTAATGGAAATTTTGATAGATACTTAACCAAAGAAGTGATATTATACCTCTAACAATGCTTATTAAAAGGGCATATAAATCCTAGTGATCAAAATAATATGGAGATGAAATGATCATTCTTAGAGAGTTGACTGAGAACAGCTTGTCTTCTCAATGCTTTAATATTCAAGTATCCGTAAACATGGGGTTTAGACCTCTGATGCATTTAAAATAGTACTGAGATGTGCACATTTCATTGCATTAATTTCTTCAGTAATTTGATTTTCAAAAAAGTGGAAGGAAAGTAGGCTGCTGCCTATTTGTATGGTTGAGCTTGTATTTTAACAAACTCTTCTTTGCTGCGTTCGACTCCATGAATATACAGTACAAAGACATGATATTGTTTCAAACAATGCAGAGATTCATGACCTTTTATAAAAAGGGTCATTTGATTTCTGAAATTAAGCCATTACCTGGTTCCCTCTAGCAGTGACTTTTCTGGAGCATCTCTCTCTCTTTCTTCCTCTTCACCTCACCTCCTTACCACCTGCAATGGCCAGTGGGTAGCCTACATTTCCGGTTCCTACTTTGGGAGAAAAATTGGGAGATTTAGTGCTGTGTTATCCTCAGAATCTCTGAATGGTTGCCTGCCTGCGTACTGGGAATCTAATCCCTCACTCTGTAGAACTGGTCAATTCTTTTTTTTTTTTTTTTTTTTTGCGTGACGCGGGCCTCTCACTGTTGTGGCCTCTCCCGTTGCGGAGCACAGGCTCCGGACGCGCAGGCTCAGCGGCCATGGCTCACGGGCCCAGCCGCTCCGCGGCATGTGGGATCCTCCCGGACCGGGGCGCGAACCCGTGTCCCCTGCATCGGCAGGCAGACTCTCAACCACTGCGCCACCAGGGAAACCCTGGTCAGTTCTTATAGATGAGTATTTTGTGAACTTCCTTGCTTAATTTTCCACATTTCCTTCCTGGTTTTCAGACATCTGGTGTTTCTCCACTAAAAAAATGTTCTAAAATGTGACATGTGACTGTTACAATACAAAAGAAGGGTTATTTTTTCCAAATGTGATGTGAAAATAAAACCCTAGGATACCAAATAATTTTCAGTAAATGCTTCACTGTAGTGTATATTAACAGTTGGATATCACATCCATATGCTGCCAACTTCTAGATGCTGAGGTAGGACAAGGAAGGAGATGCTGAGGTTTTAGGAGAGCGCTCATCAGTGGGTTCAACATCCTGCTAAGCTAACCACTGGGTCAAGTGCTCGTGGGTACAGCTGGTGGCAAGTCCCTGCAATCAGAAGCCATCAGTAGCAGGCAGACTCTACAGTCATTTTAATCATTCTTTGGCAAAGCTTGCAGTAAATGTACTAACTGGATATATTTCCCTGGGAACTGTCACTGTGGCTTTAATATCCTGCTTGAATTGAGGCAGTGTGACATAATGCAGAATCACCGATGATAAAATCAAATATTCTACTGGTCCTGAGTCTATAGGACCTGAGCCTATAGAACTTTATTCTATAAAGTTACTCTAAGCCTTGATCTAGGGAACAGCATTATTGTTTACAAGGTAGAAGGTGTGTACAGTATGTCTAAGATATTATTTAAGTGGACCCTAGAATATTTACACAATGGTGAAGAGCTGAGAAATATGGAATTTTATGTTTAATCAAAATGTGCAAAGATCCAGTCTATTGAATGTTTTAAAGTTTGTTTGTTTGTAGTTACACGTGTATGTAATTTAAAATGTCAGATGAGCCTATAAGATTTTGTAAAAACCAGCAGTCCCCTGCTTTTCTCCTCCCCACCCTACCCCATACCAGTAAACATTTTTCCCTTTTAGCTGGTTAGCCATGTACTCAGAGATTTGCCCCATAATTCTTAAGTAACATGCTTTAATTGTTACTTCGTGGTTTCTTTCCATTTTCTGTATTTCCTATATGGAAGATGAGAATATAGTTCTTCCACACTTCTCTCACTCACTTCTCCTCCATCCACCTTTATTTTTTATTTTTTATTTTTTATTTTTTTTATTATTATTATTTTTTTTTGTGGTATGCGGGCCTCCCTCTGTTGTGGCCTCTCCCGTTGCGGAGCACAGGCTCCGGACGCGCAGGCCCAGCGGCCATGGCTCACGGGCCCAGCCGCTCCGCGGCATGTGGGATCCTCCCAGACCGGGGCGCGAACCCGGTTCCCCTGCATCGGCAGGCGGACGCGCAACCACTGCGCCACCAGGGAAGCCCTATTTTTTATTTTTAAAAAATTTTTAAATTTTTGGCTGCTTTAGGTCTTCATTGCTGCATGCGGGTTTTTCTCTGGTTGCAGAGAGCGGGGGCTACTCTCTGCTGCAGTATGTGGGCTTCTCATTGTGGTAGCTTCTCTTGTGGAGTACTGGCTCTAAGCATGTGGGCCTCAGTAGTTGCAGCACACGGGCTCAGAAGTTGTGGCATGCGAGCCCCAGAGCAAATGGGCTTCAGTAGTTGTGGTGCGTGGGCTCAGTAGTTGTGGCTTGTGGGTTCTAGTAAAGTGCAGGCTCAGCAGTTGTGGCGCATGGGCCCAGTTGTTCTGTGGCATGTGGGATCTTCCCGGACCAGGGATTGAACCCGTGTCCCCTGCACTGGCAGGTGGATTCTTAACCACTGTGCCACCAGGGAAGTCCCTCCTCCATCCACCTTTAAATGAGATTATGTTGTAGTTAAAGCAGTGTTCAGTGTTTACACATTATTATTACTATTTAAACATTACTCACAAATAAGGCATGAAGTTTTCTAGAAGTACATTTCCTATCTTGTATGTTGTTCTGTTCCCCTGGAGTTCATAAATGCCTCCATTTCTCCATTGTCTGATTTTTTCCATCTAACTATCACTAATTTCCCTCCAAAAATGCAAATCTTCTCTCAATTCATTTTTAAAAGAAGCAAAGTAATCTCCCAGATTTTTCAATTTGGGAATTTATTTCCTGCTCTTGCAGAAAATTTATGAAACATACAAAAATAAATAAAAGGAACAATTCTATGAGTACTAAAGTACTCACTGCTCAGTTTAAGAAAGGTTTACGTGAAATGTAAGTCCTCATCTACTTTCCCCTGATAGATCCCTAGTGACTCATGTAATCTCTGTTCCAAATTTAATGTTGATGACTCTTATTCACAGTTCTATACTTTTCCATGTATATATACATAACAAAGCAAATGTATTATAGTTCAGGATACTATAAAATATTTTAGAAATGCTACCATACTGTTGTTAAAATGTAATACAAAAGAGAGACCGAACTTGTAAATTCCCTGGGCAGACAAAACTATTTAAACCATATAAGAAGAACTAAGTCTAGCTTATTTCATGAACAAAACAAAAATGTTATTTCTTGTAAATGTCTCTGATAATCATAAAAGAAATTTAAGTCGTCTTCTGAAGATGGTATAAGATGATCAGTTTTAGCTAACCCCTTGCTGTCCAGAAATCCCATTGCATTAACCAATTATTGTAAAGTTTAAAGAACTTCCTCATTTTCACTTTATAATCCATCCTGTAACATCATGCCTCTGAGCTTCATACCAGTTTGGGGTTTGAAAACTCCCCAGTTTGATAACTGTTCTTACATACACAATACATTCTTACTAAAAATTGGTTTCCTGATCTAGTTTTATTACTATTTCTGAAATTCTGACACTGTACCTATTTTCATTCTTCCTACTTTTTCACTTGACATTATCATGTTCACGAGTTCATTTCTGTTGATACACGTAATTCTGATTCACTGACTTGCACTGCTCTGTGGCGTAACCATTATATTGAACGTGCAGAAGCAGTGGAAGTAAACACAAAGCTACTCCATTTTTGTCTTTCCATGTCACTTTAAATCCTCTGTGTGAGTCTACTACTTGCAAAGACAGAAAATAAAAAATTCTGATAGATCCCATGACTTAATGGAAACTGTGAGAGCTGTAAGTCACAAAACAGTCTCAATTCACTGTGTAAAAGGTCCAGTCATGTGTTATTACCAAAGTCAAAATTTGATTTAAAGTTTCAGCATCTCCTCCGGCTCAGCTTGTCTCTGTATAAGAAAGAAGCTTGCAGTTAGCCAGAAAGAAGGACCTGGCATTTTCTTAACCTTTGGCTCCTCCTCTCTCAACTCCCTGGAGTTGGGGATGCTATCTTTCACACATAAGGAAAGTTGAGGAGAATTGCAAAGATGCTCACCCCAACAGTTTTGAACAACTGAGCCAAAGCGAACAATTGCAACTTCTAGATTTTCAATATGATTATAATAACCCTGGTGTGTTTCAGCCACATTTGTGTCATTTAATGTTACTTGCAGCCAAGTTCCTTTCAAAACAATATGCTCTTTCAATGGTATTAGAGTGAATTATCTGTGTCTTCTGTGATAATGCGTTTTTTTTTCTTTTTTCCATCTTAATCTGTTACTATGGTGAAGAACAAAGGATTTTTAATGATAAAAGACTTTTGCATGTCTGATATAAACCCAATTTTTGTGTTTATAGATATAGATACTACAGATATTCTGTATTCTTACATGATTTTCCTCCTTCTAAAACTCTAAATAGGGGGCTTCCCTGGTGGCACAGTGGTTGAGAATCCGCCTGCCGATGCAGGGGACACGGGTTCGTGCCCAGGTCCGGGAAGATCCCACATGCCGAGGAGCGGCTGGGCCCGTGAGCCATGGCCGCTGAGCCTGCGCATCCGGAGCCTGTGCTCCGCAACGGGAGAGGCCACAACAGTGAGAGGCCCGCATACCACCAAAAAAAAAAAAAAAAACTCTAAATAGTTGTGTATTGAATATTCTCATTTCATCTTCTTATCTTTCATAATTTCTACCTCTCTTTCACTCTATGATTTAAATTATTAAATATTTTGTGTAAAATATTTTTATGTCCACTAGTTTACTAATTCTCTTTCTACCCATGTTATGTACTATTAATCTAGCATATTGAATTTCTAGTAAATTCTCAAAATTCTCTTTGGTCCTTTTAAAAATATACCTTTTCAATTTTTACAGCATCTTATTTTTTAGTTATTAATATACTCCTTCATTTCTTTAAATATATTAAACATTATTCTATATTCTATATTCCCTGACTAAAATTTCAGGATCTTCAGATGTTGCTGAGATAGTTCTTAAGTGACTCTTATTTTGTCATCTTTTTCTTTATGTGATAAGTGATTTTTGATAATGAGTTTATATTCTTTAGAACTTTACCGTAAGTAATTATTTAAAGTTTGTTTTTCCAGAGATGTGATCCCTGAACCTTGAACTAATCTGTGTCCAACAACCAATGTCCAACAACAAATTGGGGTTTGAAGAGTAGATCTTATTTTCAGATTTAACATTTCAAGGATAAAACTTCTCATTTTCATGTTATGTTCTCTAGATTGAAATTTACATCATCATTACTATTATTTTTTTGTATCCTCATTTCTCATATGGTTGTTATTCCTGATAAATCAAAGTTTCAAAACCTCAAAGTAGTAGGAAATGATTGTGCTATGAAAGAATCATTTGATTCTACATTTCAAGCTGTGTAAGGAAGATAACTGATACACATTCTAATAGCTTTCATGTATTGATATTGAAAGTAATTATATCTAACGGCTCTGTAATTTTGAAAATTTCCTGTTTCTTTGGCATCTTACAGAATTTTGTCTTAATTCCCTGCCTCTATTGTTTTTGTGAAAGTTTCAACTCAAATGTGGAAGAACTAAGCTGTATTTATGGGTGTCAAAGAAGGAGCTGAATAATCAATATATGTCATAATAAAACCCTAATTAAAAATCAAATTCTAAAAGTGATGACAGTAATGGGTAATATTGATGAAAAACAGAGATTGGCCAGAGATTAAAACCATTTGAAAAATAGTATCTGTCATTTTTTTTCTATTTCCATATGGCTACAATTGCACAGTTTTGTGCTGCTTCATGAATCAAGTACAAAACTTGTTTTTTCATTTAAAACCCTTAAAACCCTTTTCCTTAATGCACACAAGAAAGTTTACGTGGAAAATAACAACCCAGTTGTAAATTTTGTTAAATTATCTAGAGCAACCCACCAATGTTATGTCCTCCTCATGTTAGAAGTGCTACAACCGTCAGCTCAATGCATTTGCTACAAAGGATGTACCCTTTTTTAAAAGCCATTCCCATTTAATACCTCGTTTTATTCTTATAATTTCCCTACGTGGTAGGACAAAACTTACTGCCGTTATATCACAAATGAGAATACTCATGCACCAAGTGGCTGAGAGATTTGACTAAAATCACAAAGCCCCAGGGTGCAGAAGTGTAGGGGGAAAAAGAGAACCAGGAGACCTGGACTCTGGTCCTGACTCCGCCTCTCGTGAGCTTGCCTTTGTGTGTACAGAACTGCCTGCTCTGCCTAAAAGCCTCACAGTATCATTCTGAGAAACAAGGGCAATATTATGTGAAATGTGAAAGTACGTTCAAACCCACACAGTGATAGACCAATATAAGATGATATTATGTGATACAAAAATCATGTTATGAAGAGCAGGCTAACTCTAGCTCTAGCTTCTGTGTAAAAGAAGAAAGATGATTTTTCTATACCACTCAGAAAGACACGTGCCAGAACAATCTATTATGACAGAAACATTCTTTTTTAAATTTCCTAAGGAAAGGGAAGTGTTGCTATTTCCTACTGGGAGAGAAAAGAAGTCTTAGAAGAAAATATGGCAAGACTCACGAACTTTTTTTTTTTTTTTTTTTGTGGTATGCGGGCCTCCCCCTGTTGTGGCCTCTCCCGTTGCGGAGCACAGGCTCCGGACGCGCAGAGCTCAGCGGCCATGGCTCACCGGCCCAGCCGCTCCGCGGCATGTGGGATCTTCCCAGACCGGGGCGCGAACCCGGTTCCCCTGCATCGGCAGGCGGAC
>NC_041223.1:56412080-56416599 GCF_002837175.3 Physeter macrocephalus | reverse complement strand
CATGGCTCACGGGCCCAGCCGCTCCACGGCATGTGGGATCTTCCCGGACCGGGGCGCGAACCTGGTTCCCCTGCATCGGCAGGCAGACGCACAACCACTGCACCACGAGGGAATCCCGAGTCACGAACTTTAAATCAGGATATTTGGCTTTAAATCCTGCCTTTAGCACCAAGGAACTGAAACTTAAATTTTTTGCAACTGTAGACCTCAATTTACACTCTGTAAATTTACTCTAGAAAATACTGGAGGTCTTTTTCGGCTCTGACACACTCTATTGCTATAATTCTGCTTTCTAAGCGGAGGGCCTCTGTGAAATTGCTAAATATTGATACAGTAACAACTCAATGCTCTTAATAATGGAATTCTTCAGTTAATTGGGTGTTACCTCAGTTTCTTATATTTTCATACTTCTTCTCTCACTACTGTTTTGTTTTTACTAACTCTCACAGATTTTTCTTGCACAATAGTCTCTGATATCCCCTTTCCCTAGCCCTCCCTCATTTTTTTAAGTTCCACACTACCCTCTTCCATTTCTGGCTATAGAGTGTAAGGACTATCCTTGTTTTGCAATCCAAACAATCCCAACACCTTCAGCTCTCCACATTTTTAGAGCAAAAGATAAACAATATCACAACTTTATTGGAGAGTCTGTGATGAGCAGAATAATGGCGCCACCAAAGACATCCACATCCTAATGTGGACATGTTGTTACCCTACATGGGAAGAGGGGTTTTCCAGATGTGATTAGATTAATGGTTTTGAGGTAGGGAGATTATCCTGGTTATTCAGGTGGATCCAATATAATCACAGGGGTCCTTATGAGGAAAAGAAGGGAGCAGGAGAGTCAGAGTCAGAAAGAGAGATATGAAGCAGACGTCAGAAAAAAAGTTTGAAGATGCTACACAGTTGGCTCTGAAGTTGGTACCAGGGGTCACAAGCCAAGAAACGCAGGCAGCTTCTAGAAGCTGGAAAAGGCAAAGAAATGGATTCACCCTAGAGTTTCCAGAAAGAACTTACACCTGCTGAGCTCAGTCATACCCATTTCAAACTTCTGACCTCCAGAACTGTAAGATAACAAATTCCTGGGTTTTTAAAGCCTCCACGTGTGTGGTGAGTTGTTGGCAATAGAAAACCAGTAGAAAGCTGTCTGCTCTTCTCAGCAGTTTGACTCATCTCTAAGTTGGACTTTGGCATAACTGTAAAAGTTATGTTCCATTTAGATCCTGGAAGACCTTAAGAAGCTGTGTATATTTTGAAATTTTCCAGAAATGCTCCAATCCCCAAGTTAGTCACATAAAAATATTTTTGAGAATATTTTACATCGTAATGTAATTTGCATTCCATTTATATTCTCCTTAACCTACTGCTGGCATAATTGATGTTCTCAGGTAATCACAATGAGCTAGCTTACGAGATTTCTAGATAATGTTTAAAGTTGTTTGCAGCCCTGAGCTTATGTGCTTATATTGTAAAAAACAAATTAGAAATCACCCAAACCTATCAACTCATATCTCCTTTCCTGAAGTGTACTCTGTGTGACTCTGATTACAGCATATATCATCTTAAATTTCATTATCTAATATATGTCTAAGTTTCTCTGAATTACTAATTGTTGATATCTGGATATTTCTATGGGTGGGGCTATCTACTTTTAAAATTCTTTCTGCCTTATCTAGTCATGCAGAATTCAGGGAGCAGCCCTCTCACCATCCAAACATACTCTACGGAATAATACTCCTATTCCACTGTGGAAACACCGTTTCTGAATTTCTTAATTGTGACGGTAAGAATGGGAAGTTACACAACGGGAAAGTAATAGTTATTCACTGATGACCATGGAAGGATACATGGAGGGAAACTTAATTCAGTAGATTTCCTTGAAGATGGAATAAGACACAGAAGAAAAGAATTAGCCAGTCTGGGAAATAGGGAGGGGAAAAAATACTAACTTCAAAAACAGGAAGTATACACAAAGAAAAATCCCAAGGTGTTTTTGTAGTACCATGGCATATTGAAGGTATTATGCACAGCTAAATATTTCAGAGGCATGGGATTTAGGTCACATGGACTTAGGAGATGAGGCTGGAGAAGTAAAGGGGGCCAAATCAAAAAGGCTCTGATCAATGAATGCTACGGAATTTGATCTTTATCCTATAGGACACAAGAAGCCAAGTGAGTACTTTAAATAGAGAAATAACATAGCTAGTGTTGTATTTTAAACATCTGGGACCCTGTATGGATGATAGGTTTGAGGGAGATGGTTATATGGGCAAGAATCCAAGTTCAGAGGCTGTTGTAACACTTTGATCGCAAACGAGGAGAGTCAATGGTGACAGGCATGGAGGGGGGATCCATTTACTAATTGGCATGAAAGCAAAGGGATGATGATTGTCCTTCCCCACTGCCACTATCACCAACACCAAGTTTCACAATTTAGTAGTCAGGAGAACCACCAAATAAGAGGAATAAAGGATGATAAATTTCATTTTAAATATATGTCTCTGAAAAACAAAGAATAAGAGGAGAGGCCAAATAGGCGGTTGACAAAGCTTGGTTGAATATATATTTGGAGCATTATCAGTACACAGACGGATAAGAGCATTTGGCTTTTGAAGACTTGACTCCCCAGTTTCACTAAAGACCTGGAACTAGAAACATTACTTAGTCTCCATGAGCCCCAGTTTTCTCATTTGTAAAATGTATATTATAATCCCCAAACTCATAAAGTTTTGTATAGTTCTCAAACATATAAAGCACTTAGCATAATACTTATCCACAGAAAAGGCTTAATAAAAAATAGTTTAGATGAAGTCATGATAGTAACTGCTACAATACTATATAGGATGACATAAGAGGATGAAAAGAACAAAGCCATGGGGTCACATTCATACTTAAATGGTGGACAAAGAAAAAATCAATGAGAATATTAAAATGAAAGTGGGAGAGAGAGATCGAGGTAAGAGAATCAGTAGACTATCATGTTATGGAAATTGTAGAGAATATTGTTTGTAGCTTTGCTGTTCACCATGGCCCAGTGAAGGATAAGATCTGTGACATAGGATAGACCAATTGGATTTCCTCTCCCAAGTCTTTGAATCTTAGCACTATGATTCAAAAACAGAAAAAATTATATCACCCTTATTCAGTCTGTAAGTGGTGACCTGAAACAACTGTTTGGTAGCCCCAATATCTGTCCATTTCTGAGTTTACTTCCCAAGTCTCCGAATTCATTTCATAATATCTTTCCCTTAGAGTTAGTATGTGTTGCTTGCAAGTGAAAAACTCTAATTTGTACTGAAAGAAGAGAATAGTTACCCTCATTTAGGCATAAAATAAGAACTAGTGTATCTCCATTGGATTTGACGATCAGAAGCTGAAACCTGTTTGTAGTGGATTATGAACAGTGTGAGAGGGAAAGTAGTGGAGATAGTGAGTTTGGGATTCTCTTTGGGGATGAAACATATGAGAAGAATATGACAAAAAAATCAGGTGAGGCTAGAGGATACAAAATGATTGTCCTCACTTTGGACTGTTTGGGTAGTTTCTTTTCTTAGATGTGAGAAACATAAGCATGTTTATAGTCCAGGAGAAGCCAACAGAGAGGGAGATTTTTTAGGATACAGGAGGGAGAGGGCTGATGAAAGGAACAAGACAGGGAAAAGGCAAATGAAAAGGAAATAAAATGTCTATGTGGATGGGGTTACTATTGGACAGGCAGAAATACACCATATCTCCGAGACTGGATACACTTGAAGGTGGTGTGACTAGGGAGGCTAAGAAAAATCATCTGTTGACCTCAGTTTTCTCCTTACAATAGGCACCAACATCATCAACTGAGAATGAATATGCATGGGTTAAAAGGTGGTTTCAAACTCTTAGAGAGAAAGTCTGGAATAACTTTTAAGGAATATAAGAGATAAACATGAAAAAGGACAAATGAAAGAATTAACAGAATGGACTGAAACTGACAGTAAAATTGAGACCACGAATATTGGTAATTTTTCAGCTGCTCAGATGAAGGAGCAAAAATATGCAGATATTTGACCTAGAAGGTGGGACTTGTGATTAGACTGTTGTGGTCAAAAGAAGGTACAAAAAAGAATCTCTGAATTGAGGCTGGTGGAGCTTCAAGGTCAGAGAGAAGGGAAGGAGGAAAACAAGTGTAATAGGGAAAGATTGGGTAGGGTGGCTGCTGCTAGTTGTCTGAGAGGAAATTGAGGGTGGGCAACATTCATTAACATGAGAGTTAGCTTTGAGGTTGAATAGCATGTAGAGTGGAATGAGAACCGGAGTAATCTGGAAATAAAAATGGCTACAGAAGGGCTTCCCTGGTGGCGCAGTGGTTGCGCGTCCACCTGCAGATGCAGGGGAGCCGGGTTCGCGCCCCGGTCTGGGAGGATCCCGCGTGCCGCGAAGCGGCTGGGCCCGTGGGCCGTGGCCGCTGGGCCTGCGCGTCCGGAGCCTGTGCTCCGCGAGGGGAGAGGCCACGGCAGTGAGAGGCCCGCGTACCACAAAAAAA
>NC_041223.1:56392280-56411953 GCF_002837175.3 Physeter macrocephalus | reverse complement strand
GTGCATCCGGAGCCTGTGCTCCGCAACGGGAGAGGCCACAACAGTGAGAGGCCCGCGTACAGCAAAAAAAAAAAAAAAAAAAAAAAAAAAAATGGCTACAGAAAAGGGAACTATGATTTGGAGTCAAAATTGGAGAGGTTCCTGATGGGGATTAGATTCTCACTGAGACACTGAGAATAGCAGAGACAAAGGACATTGGATTTAAGTAGAGACAAGAATGTGAAGGCTAAACTGTTGATGGATTGCAGTCTCCTAAGATTATAGTAGCAGGTTTAGAGAAGGGGAAGGGACAACAAATTCCATCAATGAGTGAGTGGGAATAAATAATTGAGAGGTTGGTTGACAGAAGAGGCAAACATTAGTACAGCTAGATGAGAGGAACCAGAGGAGAAAACATATTTTCCATAAGAATGGATTAAAAAGGGGTAGAAAGCAGCAAAGAAAGCTAAGAGAATATAGACTCCCCCCCCCCCGAATCTATTGAGAATAAGGGGATAAAATCAAAGAAATAAAGAAAAAGACACATTTCTACATTTGATTAGATGAAAATTAGATGCAAATTAAGTAGGTTACATCATCACACAACCCAATATAGCTGTTAGTCATCTGTGATATTTTGGCTTTGGTTTTTTTTTTTTTTTTTTTTTGGTGTGTGTGATTATTCAAGATATAAAAATGATCATTCTTAGCAAACTTCCTCATTCTTCCCAAGATTTCTCTCATGGGCAAGAGTTTAGCAGGAATCTTATAATATTGATGCCTCTGGCTTCATAGGCAGTCAATTTTCTTATATATTGCCTGTCTTTATCAGATAAGAATGATCCGATCGTCTTGGCCCTTAGCGTTCTTTTTTGGTAACTACATTTTGGTTGGTGAATAGCAGCTGGTTTTAAGATTTGTTTATGCCTAAATCTTTTACTCTCAAAATACAACTACTGTACAAAATATACCAAAAAATTACACAATATTTGGAGCTACAGCTTAAGACAAATAAATAATTGCTTAATAACTAGACTCATGTATGATGATTAAAACATATAATCTAATGAAAATAACAGTAAAAAATTCAGGTTTTTTAAAATGTGGCAAACATATACAACATTTGGTAAAAACGTGAGATATTACTTTCAAAAGTTATTTTTAATTCTTATATAAAGTGTTGGCTCAAAATCGGCTCAGAATTAGTTAAAACAGAAGCAGTTTCACACAATAAACCCACCCAACTGTTCCAAGAAGATGTGTACTTATTTTTAAAAAATGATATAGAAAAAGAAACACTAACTCTGTTATTTGAAATTCAAGAAAATTATACATATTGCCAAAAGATGTTTAGCTGACTCAGAGTACCAATATAAAACACTCCATATTACAATGTTGTTTAAAAATAATGTTGTTCTTAATAAACAACTATCGCAAAAAAAGTGTTACAAATCATATTCTAATCTCTGAACAGCATTTACTGAGTATTAAATTCAACCAGACCCCAAAGGATTCAGTTTATTCAACGAAGTGAGCCATTTTGTCCAATGTTCCCTTTTGGCAAAATTTCAGAAACATTACTGCTCAGGAAATAAAATACCACTTTATGACAAATAAAATGGAGTAAAGCTAACTGTTTGCTTCTTACAGACATGTTTAAACATCTTGACTCTCTTCTTTGAGCAATATTTTTATGGTTCTGTTTACATGTAGCCCTAATACTAGTCCTATCAGTGTTTTTAACAACTTTATGGCGGCCTCTTAACTCATCTCTCAGCATCATTTCTGGCCATAACCATAGCTCTGCAGGCTTTATCCCTCCCTTTTTCTCTGATTTTACCTCAAGTCGCTCTGCCTATCTCTCCACTATAATATTTCCTCCACCCACAGGGATTTTACAGAAGATATCCCTTCTTCATGAATTACCCTGTGTCCTCTCCCTCACTCACTACCTTCTTTACCTATTTAACCATTTCTATTTATCATTTAGGACTTAGCTCTCAGCTGATTGCCTTAGAGAAGTTTGGTCTGACATCCCATGCTCCATCAAACTTACCTCTTCTAATGCTGTGCTTTGCTAGTACTTAGGACAGCTTCATTAAAGACTGGCTCCCTTCAAGACTGTGAGCTCCCTGAAACCAGGGACCATGTTTATACTGCCCATATCAACCCATTTTTCAAATTCCTTTCAGCATTCCTGACTGCCCATATATATCTATTCTTCAGCTTCTCCTTCAAACCAGATGTGACATTTTATAGGTTCTCTAATTAATTAGTGAATTAAATATCTTTGACATGTGTATATATATTTGTATGCTAGCCACTATTTTACCATTTTGAAAATTATCTTTGAACAGCTGTTTTATGATATTTAAATACAAGTACAGGGACTTCCCTGGTGGCGCAGTGGTTAAGAATCTGCCTGCCAATGCAGGGGACACTGGTTTGATCCCTGGTCCGGGAAGATCCCACCTGCCACGGAGCAACTAAGCCCGTGTGCCACAGCTACTGAGCCTGTGCTCTAGAGCCCACGAGCCACAACTACTGAGCCCTCACGCCACAACTACTGAAGCCCACGCGCCTAGAGCCCGTGCTCTGCAACGAGAAGCCACCGCAATGAGAAGCCCATGCACCGCAGCAAAGAGTAGAGCCCACTCGCCGCAACTAGAGAAAGCCCATGCGCAGCAACAAAGACCCAGCACAGGCAAAAATAAATAAATAAATTTATTTTAAAAAAATACAATTACAAAATTGTAATAGTGGTTAAGAATCTGCCTGCCAATGCAGGGGACACTGGTTTGATCCCTGGTCCGGGAAGATCCCACCTGCCACGGAGCAACTAAGCCCGTGTGCCACAGCTACTGAGCCTGTGCTCTAGAGCCCACGAGCCACAACTACTGAGCCCTCACGCCACAACTACTGAAGCCCACGCGCCTAGAGCCCGTGCTCTGCAACGAGAAGCCACCGCAATGAGAAGCCCATGCACCGCAGCAAAGAGTAGAGCCCACTCGCCGCAGCTAGAGAAAGCCCATGCGCAGCAACAAAGACCCAGCACAGCCAAAAATAAATAAATAAATTTATTTAAAAAAAATACAATTACAAAATTGTAATTGTAAAATACAAGTACAGAAAAATACAATTTTTGGTTCCTCAAAATATTAAAAATAGAACTACCATATAATTTAGCAATTCCACTTCTGAATATTTTTCCAGAGAAAACAAAAACACTAATTAGAAAATATAAATGCACCCCTATGTTCACTGCAGCATTAGTCACAATAGCCAAGATGTGGAAGAAACCTACGTGTCCACTGATAGATGAACGGATAAAGAAGTGATACATATATACAATGGAATAAAATTCAACCATAAAAAAGAATGAAACCCTGCCATTTGCAACATGGATGGACCTGGAGAATATTATGCTAAGTGAAATAAATCAAACAGAGAAAGACAAATACCGCATGATTTCACTTGTATGTGGCATCTAAAAATCAAAAGAACAAGCATAATAAAACAGAAACAAAGTCATAGATACAGAGAACAAACAGGTGGTTGCCAGTGGGGAGGGGAGTAGGGAGATGAGTAAAATAGGTGAGGGAGACTAAGAGGTACAAACTTCCAGTCACAAAATAAATGAGTCACAGGAATGAAATGTACAGACAGCATGGGGAAGACAGTCAATAACAATGTAATACCTTTGTATGGTGACAGATGGTAACTAGACTTAATATGGTGATCATTTTGTAGTGTATAGAAATATCTAATCATTGTGTTCTGCACCAGGGACTAACATAGTGTTGTAGGTCAATTATACTTTAAACAAATAAACTCATAGAAAGAGAGATCAGATTTGTGGTTACAAGAAGCAGGGATGAAGACAGTCAAAAGGTACAAACTTCCAGTTAAAAAATAAACAAGTACTAGGGGTGTAGTGTACAATATGATCAATATAATTAACACTGCTGTATATTATATATGCAAGTCGTTTAGAGAGTACATTCTAAGAGTTCTTATCACAAGGAGAACATTTTTTTCTTTTTCTTTTACTCTGTATCTATATGAGATGATAGATGTTCACGAAACTTACTGTGGTAATCACTTCATTATGTATGTAAGTCAAATCATGCTGTACACCTTAAATGTATACAGTGCTACATGTATACAGTGCTACATGTCAATTATATAAACTAAAACTGTAATAAAAATGTAAATAAATGAATAAATAAAATATATCATTGTCACTAATGTCAAGCCTTACCCTAACTGTGTATTGGTCAATAATATACTCAGCAAGATATTTAGTAGAAATATTATTTGCATCTTTATTTTATCTTTTAAAGACATCTTTTTTGTGTGTTTTATAATATTGATATTATTAGAACAACAGAAATGCATGTACCAAAACCAATCATCTCACTGATATACATTCATTGAAGTATATTAATAACTGCATATTGATTGATTGCTTTGTTGGAAGCAAATTTAACATACCAATGTGAAGGCCACTTTACTATATATATACATATACATACCCCATACATACCACATGTGTGTATACATACCACTGTACATATGCATACTTGCATGTGTATCTATACTACTATACATGTACATACATACATATATGTGCACACACACATGTACATGCTACCATGTGTTCATGTGTATGCATATATGTTTTGTAATTGGGCTGTGAACTCGAACTATTCCTCTGAAGAAAAGAGGAGAGTAGAAGAAATTGCCATGGAAGTAGAAGAGTTTTTAAAAGCAACAAAATCATTTTTAATCAGAAACATCCATAAACAGAGCATAAACTAGTTGGAATAACTAAGAAGATGGTGCCCAACCAAAGATCAGTGTGCCTCTATAGTAGGCAAAATAATGACCTCTCAAAAATGCCCATGCCCTGATCCCCAGAATCTGTGAATATTTTACATTATATGGCAAATGGGACTTTGCAGAAGGAATTAAATTTCTGAATCTTCAAATAGGGAGAGTATCCTGGATTATTCAGGTGAGCTCAATCTAATCACATGAGCCCTTAAAAGCAGAGAACTTTAGCTGGAGGCAGAGGAGATATGGGAGAAGGAGAAATTAAAGAGATTCAAAGCATGAGAAGGACTTGGAATGTTCTTGCTGGGTTGAAGATGAAGAGGCAACATGACAAGAAACCCAGGTGGCCTTAAGAAACTGAGAGAGACTCGGGCTGACAGCCAGATAAGAAATAAGAACCTTGGCTCTGCAACCTCAAGAAACTGAATTTTGCCAACAACCTGAATAAACTTGTAAGCAGATCCATCTTCACTGTCTCCAGGGAGGAATATAGCCTATGGACACTTTGACTTCAACTTGTGAAACTAAGCAGAGGACTCAACTGAGCAAGGCTGTACCAGGACTTCTGACTTACAGATCTGTGAGATAATACATTTGCCTTGTTTTAAGCTGCTAAGTTTGTAGTAATTTGTTACAGCAGTAATAGGAATTTAATACAGTCCTTAAAGTAGCAGAAACCCAAATTTAGTCTAGAACAATCAAGACAGGCTTACTTGTTTCTGATGAGGCCAAATATTAATCACAGATCGATTAATGAGCTAAATGTAAAGAACAAAAATATCACAGAATGAGACTTCAATAAAAAGAAATGATTTATATACATATACCAGAAGGTGTCTTTTTAACAGTAGACAAAATGTAAAAGCCATAATTGAAACACTGAAAAATGTGATTATAGTAAGATGTAAAGGCGTTTGCATATCAAAATTGCCATAAAGAAAGTTAAAAGACAAGCCACAGACTGAACTTATCTTTTACCTGCAGAACATGTAAAAATAATCTTTCAAATTAAAAGGAAAAACGTAAACCTACTAATAAGAAAATAGAACAAAGGCAATACAGAAGAAAAATGTCACTGAATTACAAATATTAAAACAATGTGATACAGTTGTTCATCCACAAGATGGGCAAGTATTGTTGGAATTTGAAGAAACACACTCTATTGACTGCTGAGAGAAGCTGGAAATTAATTAAACCTTTTCAAGTGCAATATGGCAGTGTATCTTAATTTTATATATGCCACTTCTTTGATCAGGAAATTCCACCCTAGAAATATAGAGAAGATGCTAATTTTCTTAATGATTATAACAGATTAATATTGATAACCATATGTTGATCTTACAAAGAAATGAGGATATGAATAAAAGTACATCTAAACCAAAAATTCTATGCATCAATAAAAAAGAATGCATCAAGTCAATATACAAGGACATTGAAAGATCTCCCAAATACTTCAGTGCAAAAAAAGTTCGGGAATGATATAGGCGGTATATGATTTCACTAACTTAAAAAGCCCACAAAAAATGAGTTTACAATTGTATATGTCCATGTACACATACACATACGTAGATACATAGAAAATATTCTGGACAGTGTTCACCAACTAATGATAGCTGTGTTTGAGAAAGAACTCAGGCTAGAGCAGCAGGCATGTGGCACTCAAGAATAATCAAATAATCGGTATTATTTGAGTAAAAAAACCTGACATTGAATTTATATAGAACTTATAGATTTAAAAGTTTTTTAAAACAGAAATAAAAAAGAAACTAAGATAGACAAATTACACTGAAGGAATAGACTAGTCTTATAGTGACTGGTTTCAGCACCAGCGAGTGGGGGCAGCTCTAGGAACTGACACTGCCACTGGAACCAAAGAAAGGATTCTTGGTCCAGATAAGAAAATGTTCTTCATTAAGGAAAAACTAGTAAGGTATTTTACACAAACACTTGCCGCCACCCCTCTTCCAAATGTGAATAAGGATGCCACAGATAGACTGAAAATGCAGTGCGTCTCTCCCAAATCTCCCTCGAGCAAGAATCAGAGCTTTGGGCTTCCCTGGTGGCGCAGTGGTTGAGAGTCCGCCTGCCGATGCAGGGGACGCGGGTTCGTGCCCCGGTCTGGGAATATCCCACATGCCGCAGAGCGGCTAGGCCCGTGAGCCATGGCCGCTGAGCCTGCGCGTCCGGAGCCTGTGCTCCGCAACGGGAGAGGCCACAACAGCGAGAGGCCCACGTACGGCAAAAAAAAAAAAAAAAGAATCTGAGCTTTAAGAGGTACTTCTAGATTCTAGAACCACCTCTAAGGAGTGGCATCTCAATACCTCCTAACACCTAAGAAAGAAACTGGGAAATGGAGAAAACCAGCCAATCTTAAGGGAGCTATATTTACCAAGATATTGAGTTGCTAAGATTAGCTTCATAAAGGAAAGGCAAGCAAGATACCTAGGGTTCACTGGTATGTACAGTGAGACAATACTGATTCCCCAAAGATGCCACATTCTAATCCCCAGAAACTGAATATATTACCTTACGTGGCAAAGGTATGACTAAAGATCTTAAAATTGTAAAAAATTATCCTGGATTATCCAAGTGGGTCCAATGTTATTACAACAGTCTTCATAAGCGCTAAGCAGGCTGTCAGAGAGAGAGAGGAGGTTTGAAGATGTTATACTCCTGGCTTAGAAGATGGAGGATGCTGCCAGGAGCTGGAGCATAACATAGGCCCTACTGACACCTGAATTTTTAGCCCTGTGAGGCCCATTTTGACATCCAGAACTGTAAGATTAATTTGTGCTATTTTAAGCCACTAAATTTTTTGGTAATTTGTTGCAACATCAATAGGAAGCTGATACAACTGGGAAATGACTTTGAGGACTAAACCACTGAAAAGATGTGTCCTATTCAAACATATATACACAAGATGTATATGGTTCTTCCCAAGGAAGAACTGTTAGAAAACACCTTCAAAATGCTTTGAATAAAAGTCCCTGACTTAATACCTATTCATTACTTTTAATGCCCTATTGGTATTAAGGAGCTTTAGAAAAAATTCTTGCCAAACCCCTTCATATCACAGATAAGAAAATTGAGACCTAAAGAGGTAAGGTGATCTGACACTCATCTATTAATGCAAGAATTAGAACTAAGATGTCCTAATATCTCCAAATAGTATAAAATATGGAGGAGAAAAAGAAAGTGTGGCATCTTCCCCTTTTCTCCAGCTACATAGAGCTGGAAAATTTTTAAATTAGATAATATTGGGTACAGGCTAAGATCCGTCTACCCTCTATGCATGACAAAAGGAATATATTAATGAAAGCTGGAGACCGTTCAATACAGAGTCAAACTGTCAAGAGAAGATGTTTGCAGAGCTAGATTTTAAAGAAAAAAAAAAAAAGAGAGACATTTATTTTCTAGTTTCTTCTAATTTTCTTGGAGTTGCTTTAAAAAGGTGCATTAATGAAAGATAAGAGCACAAAGATGGGTTCCTTTGCATGCTAATGGTTAACTAACCAAAGACTAATCAAGATTCAGTGATCATGCTGATTAGATTATTCTGGATTGCTTTTCACTCTGCAGGCAGTACCCACACCCAGCTTCTGTTACAAATTATGCAGTTAAATGTAGCTTTGGAAATTGTATTTGCATCTATCACAGAGTGCCTATTTGTTGTAATGGTGCTGAAGGATAATACCTTGGAAGTTCTAAGGATCAAGATCATCACCTGAGACCTTTTATATAAGCTTTTCTTTGTATCCACAACACACACAAAGGATAAGAGAACAAAAATCTTTACATGAATTAATTTAGTAAAAGTTAAGGTATTCTCAATTACAAAGCTTTTGAAATGACCAGCACTTAATATCAACTTGCTTGGAAATACTCTAAGCCAATACACTACGATACTTTTATTTCCACCGTTAAATCCTGACAATTGGACAACATGGAAAAAATATGTATTTTGCCAAATAGGGCTATAAAATAAAAATATTGAAAGTCTTTAATGATTTGGATCCTTTTTAAGTATACTGGAATATCTTCAAATTAAGGTTTCTTAATCTATAAGTGGATAGCTCCCAGCTGGTGTGTTTCCCACCTAATTGAAGATTGAGTCAACACAAAAAGCTTATTTATAATTAAATTTTGGATTTAGGTTAAATCCACTTGAATCATAAAAGCTCATGGACAAATCTCTTCTCAGCAATAATGCAAATATTCACATATTATGAAATGCTAATTTTTGGACACTAGCAACAAATAATACACACAGAAAAATACTTAAGACTGTTATCATGAAAAAGACTCTTCCAAACTGACATTTACTTTGAGATGAGTTAGTTCCGCAATTTCTCATCCTAAAACATCATTTGTATCATCTAATATAATTCAAAATCCTTCGCCAGCCTGTAAGACTGGGAATAAATTCACATCCTCATTACTTCTTAGGCATTTTTTGAGTATTTATATCTTTTCTAATGTAGCTTTACAGATGAACTTAAACATAATGTGGATATTTACAATAAACAGAGAATAAAAAAGAAAGAATGTATCATTTAGTTAGAACTGATACTTTGGGAGCTTCCTAAAAAGCTGAAATTAAAGTGTAAAGCTTTTCATAGCTGTACCTGGGCCTTGATGCCCCAGCCATGAACTGGGAGGGGTTATTGTGAAGGTTTAGCCTTAGGTTTTAATATCAATTGTAAAGGGACCATCAGGGAAAACAGACTATCCTGAGAGGACTTTCAATAAGATTGTTCAGCCATAACATTTTTCAAGAGCTCCCAGCATCTTTCAGACAACCTCTCTGAGGGCAAAAAAGGAAAAAAAAAAAAAATCTGGGGTCACGGCAAAAAAGGAAAAAAAAAAAAAATCTGGTCACACATGTTTTAAGTAGAAAAAGTCTGAAATGCACAATTTTCTGTTTGCCTTTTTCTTTAACCTTTAAACTAAATAAGTAGCTGCAAATCAGTTCAATTTCCTCCCGCTTCCTTATTTTAAAATAACATTTTTTTTTCTTAACTGGTAAGTTACAATCAATTATAACAGCATATTGTATGCTTATCTGATGCAGGTTTGTTTCTTCCTAACCAGGTACACATCAGGTAATTAATCGTCCAAGTACTGCTGCCTAGGCTTGGTTTGGTGGCTTTATAGTGGCAATCAACCAGGATCCTTCTAATTTACGGCTCTTTCCCAGACTGTTGCCTATCACACTACACCCCCAGCATGGCTCCAAATTGCTCTGCACCATATCTGCACTCCTAATCATTAAGAAAATAACCCAGGAGTCATAAGCATCAATTCTCTTTATATTCCAGTAAACAAAGTTTAGTCATATGGTCACACATAAATACATTGTAGACTGGAAATTAGAGTCCTTATTCTAGTTGTCTTATACCCAGTTAAGTATCAAGAGTGTGGTTACTTTAGAAGAAGAGAGAAAATAGATATTGAGGGGAAAAAATAACAAGTATTGGCCATATCATCCTAGTCAAATTTTGGATAAATCAAAATAATTCAAAATTATTTTAATGGTTTTTCTTTTTCATTTAATCCTTTGACCGCAGTTCTGCTTCTAGAAATTGTTTCTGCAGGCAGTGACTCAGGCTCTCATCCTTGTATCTGTCCTCTGCCCTGCTGTCTGCTAGCCAATCAGTGGTGTCTTTTTCTGAATCAAGATAGATATATTTTATTTTATTTTATTATTTTTTTTAAGATAGATATATTTTAGATTTTTTAAAAAACGGACCCAAAATATAAAATAAATATACAGGATTCCATAATTATATAAAAATGATTAAATAAATAAATGGGGAGAATAGACAGATCTTCCATGCAGAAGGATTCCAAATAATTTACATACATTCTTTGCCCTCAGTGAGGCAGAGGATAGCTCCACACTCTTCTAAGCATGGGTTGTGTGTTGTGACATCCTTCCAAAGAGTAGAGTTTAAAAGGAGACAAAAAACAATAACCTGACAGTAGAGAAACCTGACAAATCCTCCCTCAGTCAGGTGACTAACAGTTATAAGTCATATTGATAGCATGTACCCTTGAGATGATGTGATGAGAAACGGCACTTTACCTCTGTTGTCTTTCTCCCAAAGACCCATAAGTCCAGACTAATAGTGAGAAAAACATCAAACAAACCCCAGTTGAGGGAAATTCTACAAATTACCTCACCAGCACTCTTAATAACTTTCAATATCATCAAAAATAAGGTAAGTCTGAGAAACTTACAGCTAAGAAGATTCTGAGGAGACATTACAACCATCTTGGTCTGTTCAGGCAGCTATAACAAAATACCTCAGACTGGGTGGCTTATAAAAAATAGAAATTTATTTCTCATAGTTCTGGAAGCTAGCATTCTGAGATCAGGGTGCCAGTATGGTTGGGTGAGGGCCCTCTTCTGGGTCTCAGACGTCTTGTATCCTCACACGTGGAAGAGGCCAGAGGTCTCTCTGGGATGTCTTTTATGAGGGCACTAATCCCACTCATGAGGGCTCCGCTCTCATGAGCTAAGCACCTCCCAAAGGCTATATATCTATGGCATTGGGTATTAGGATTTCAACACATGAATTGTGTGGGGTCCACACAAACTTTCAGACCATAGCAACACCAAAATGTAATATGGTGTTCTAGGTGGGATCCTGGAACAGAAACAGGAACTCTGTTTCTCTAGTTTCTCCTTAGAAAAACTAAGGAACTCTGAATAAAGTATGAACATTAGTTCATAATAATGTATCAGGATTGTTTTATTATTTGTGACAAATGTATAATACTAATGTAATTGTACATTTCATGTAATGTAAGATGTTAATAATTGGGGACACTGTGTTGGGAGATCTGGGAACTCTATACAATCCTTGCATTATCTATAAATCTAAAACTGCTCCAAAAAAATTTTTATCGTGAAAATGGGAGGTTCCAAACAAAAATGCCTCATCACTGCCTAAAACTTGCAAAATATAGCTAAACTAGGAAAAATGAGGAGATAATTTCCTGTGCATTGTAAAAAACTTGGGAATTTTCATAGGAAAACTCTAAGTGAGGTGCATTATTGTAGGATTATTCACTGTTATAAGACGATTAGTTCAAAATCTCTTCTAGGGATTTTCCGAGAACTAAATCAGAAAAGGCAATATTTTTTTAAAAAGAAATTAAACAAAATTTTGTTTATTTAAAATTATTGTTTTGAAAGAAATTCACATATTATTGGAATAAAAATGAGAATCTAAAGAAATGATAACTCAAACATTTATATTGGGACAATTAGTTAATCACTCTGGGGAAAAAAAGAGATCCAAATTTTATTTATTATATTAAGATAAATTTCAGCTGGAATAAACATTTAAATAACAACAATAAATTTATCTGAGATTTAAATAGCAACACTAACACCATAATGTAAAAACATGTAAGAAGTTTTGTAAATTATCTTGGACTGGGAAAACTTTTTTAAGCATAAGAAAAACTGAGAATCATAATGCAAAATTAGATAAATCTGAATACCTAAAACTTTAATATTTCTACTTGATTAAAGAAACAGCATAAACAAAAGCAACTTAAAAACTGCAAAATAATTTCAGCATTTATGGAACATTTGAAGTTAATTTTCTTAAGAGATAAATCTTTCACAAATGGTGTCAGAAAAGAACATTGAAATAGAAAAACTGTGCATATGTATATGTGTGTATGTGTAAATGATATGTATTTATCTGTAATTGTCATATTTCTAGAAATTTTTATATATAATTGCTTATGTAGTAATAATTTCTGGAAGGTTAAACAAGGAGCTCTTAAAAGACTTTTGCCTCTGGAAAACAGTTTAGAGTTTTACAATAGAAAAATTTAGCATTGTAGTCCCACTTTATTCCATTATTTGAAGTTCTTACATGTATGTATTTTTCTTTTAAGTTTAAAATACTTGGTTTAAGATTAAAACCACACATAAGTATAGTTCCTTTACTCTCTGAGTCCTTAAAGCAGCTTCAGAAACATCGAAAATGGTCACTATAAGGGAAAAGTAAAAAAAAAACGAAAATCCAGGAATTTTTATGGAAAAGTCATTTTGTGGTGACTATCTCTCATAACAGCCACTGATGTTTGGTTTCCATGTGGGTTTTTTTAAAATTTAATCTTGAATTTGTCTTCAAGTTTCATTCTCATCCATTTTTCTCCAAATTGAAATACAGACTTTCCTAAAGATCCCAAGCTTGGATATTAAAAAATATTCAAACGTATTTTGCACTCTTATGTAAGCAGTTTTTCTTCCCATTCAAATATTTTAAATAGTTTCTTTTAACTTTCAGAAAAGAAAATGATTCTCTGGTTTCAGAAAAGCAAAGTATATTCATCCAAGGCTCAATTATCTTAGGAAGTTTTAACTGTGTGAAAGTGAGGGTATATTCTCAAAGTACTTTATCAACTATAAAAAAGATTATTATCACCTCCTACAATGCCTTAGTATTACTTGTTTTAAAAACAAGACATGCCATTAGTATAATTGCTGCAAAGTAGTCTTTGGTGAAATAATTTAAGTAGGCGGTAAGGTGTGATTTCATATGCTCTTACACATCATAAAGTATAGGGGGAAAAATTTTTTTTAAAAGGGATCCTTCAGTGTCAGTAATTTATTTTCTTTCCTAAATTCTTATTACCTAATCAAATACTATAAATTGTCCAACCCATAGTAAAAGCTTCAAACAGGGAATCTTTTGAAAGATGAAAGAATAAGACATCATCTGAATATTTCCTGAAATAGGAATAATCTCGATTTTGTGATGTAGCAGGAATACTTATGTAGTAATTCATTTACTTCTAGAACAAAAAGTATGTAGTGGGACATCTACTGGACAGGAGTAGAACCTTTATGGCACCTCTGATTTATTGCATGATTCAGAGAAAAATAGCCTTACTTTTCTCACTTATAAATAAAAGGCCTAAGTAGCGACCAAATGGTGAGCACTTCTGAATTCGAGTCAGAGAATATGAGTCTGAGCCTCTGTACTGCTGTTTCTCAATTGTGTGTAGTAACTATTTACCACCAATCCACAGAGCAATGAGACAGGTAACAGCTTCCACCAGTCTTGCCTATTCCATGCTGGAAGACACTATACTAGCTCTTTCAGGAAGACTTAGATTTTGTGAATCCCCATTCCCTAAAATGTCACATGTGTAGGCCTGTGCAGGGATCCTTGTCTCTACATTCCCTCTAACCTTTGAACCTGGAGCCATGTCATCCCTTCCTGTGTATTTAGGCCCCTCTGAGATACAGACATATGATGTTCTTAAATACATTATAATAGTAAAGTGTTCCTCAAATTCCCCTGCCCTAGTCAGTTGCTGAAACAGATATTCAAGGCTTGAGCCATGCTAACTCAGTCTAGCATATTTGAAGCCCCAAATTAGTAGGAGCGAGAATATAGAATTCCTTTGCTGCCTCCAGCCTTCAGTGGGTCTAGTAAGGCCTTGGACACATCTGTCCAGTGAGTGGTATCTCTTATCTACTCCTCTCATTCTATTTGTACTAATTTAGTATAATTGCACTCTTACCCCATTTCCCTGATCACAGCCTAGTTTGTTGGGACCATGAAACTCAGCCCAAACATCTTTAGTCTCACCTCTGAAGGAGTTAAACATTATAGTTACACCGCCAACGACTACTTGGGGTTTCACTTCAATCCAGGTGTCAATCTCCTTGAATAAACCAAACTCTGCATAAGAATAAAACAATTGCCCAAGGTATCTGCTGTCTACACACTATCCCTCTTGCTTATGCCAATGGGCTAAAATGAGTATACGTATACTAGGCCTCCTTGGACATTGTGATTTGGCTTCCTGGCCACCATCCTTGGGGATTACCACTAAATTTACAAGTCCAAATTAAGCTCAAAACATTCCCAGTGCTACCATTAACCACTTGTGAAGATCCAGGATGCTTTACACTCAAATCTACATAAATTATGATACTTAAATCTGATATTGATACCCTCTTTTATATTTAATTGGGTTCCTGCCATCTTCTAGAATTAGATATTGACCTTATATATTGAAAAGGCCTTTCTCTGTGTACAAGTCTTAGTCTTTATGACATGGCTAGATGAAATAGTGGGGAAAAAACCTAATTTATTCCAAAGCCATTCAATATTCTAAATAAGTTATTTTACTTTAGATATTCTCCATCTTACCTAAATTTTTACAATTTAAATTTGACTATTATTCATATGGTCCAGATAACGGGGCTTGTGTGTACTTATAAAGAACACATATTTAGAACTATAAAAGCTATTTCTGAATTTTCACATTTTCTAGGTAATGCAATACCTCTAAAGAAAAATGAAAAGTGAATTCTTTTTCAGCAATTAATATACATATTTCATAAAATTGATACAAAAACATATATTTAATAGAATTTCATTATCTATGCATTAACTGTTATTTTTTTTTTTTTTTTGCAGTACACGGGCCTCTCACCGCTGCGGCCCCTCCCGCCGCAGAGCACAAGCTCCGGACACGCAGGGTCAGAGGCCATGGCTCACGGGCCTAGCCGCTCCGCGGCACGCGGGATCCTCCCGGACCGGGGCACGAACCCGCGTCCCCTGCACCAGCAGGCAGACTCGCAACCACTGCGCCACCAGGGAAGCCCTAACTGTTATTTTTTTAAAAACAAATTTTCCCTGTTGAGGAAATTCATTTATGTTTAACAATGGATATATTATATACTTTTCAATACTAATTTTGTTCACCTTATATTTTCTTTTATTGTACTTACTAATAGTTTAACAATATTAAAATCATTAGAAGTATAATATATTTCATGACTAAAATCTCACTAATTCTGTTATTTCCAAAATTAATCTCCTTGATTTTATTCCAGCTACCTTCTCTTCATGTAATACAGAAAATTCTTAATCAAAATAATGAATATCTTCCTAAAGGTAGTATCTTCATAACAGTAAACTATAATTAAGTATATAAAAAATATAAATCTGGGGAGTGATCATGGCAGCATGATTCTTTTTTCTCTCCCTATTCATTTACAACTAATCAGACATCCATAAATGACAATAAAGAAGTGCCTCTGCACAGCATACCAGTACACTTGGGAAGTCCATTCATCTGTGCACCCAAAAGTTGGTGGATTGGACTGCAAAGGAGGTGATGAAGCAAGGGAAGTGACAGCAGCAGAGGTGGTAATGGCAGAGAAGGCAGCAGCCAGCATGACCTTTCTAGCACAGGAGGTGAAGGGTGAAGATGGGGAGTAGGGGTTGCCCACTTAAAAGCCATAGTAATGAAAGCAGTATGCTACTGGCCCCCCAAAAGACACACTGACCAATGGAATAGAACAGAGAGCCAAGAATTAAACCTCAGCACATATGGTTAATTAATATTCAACAAGGGAGCCAAGAATATCCAATGGCAAAAGGATAGTCTCTTCAACAAATGGTGCTGGGAAAACTGGAGAGACACATGCAGAACAAAGCAACTGGACTCCTATCTCACACCACTAACAAAAATTAACTTGAACTGGATCAAAGACTTAAACATAAGACCTGATACCATAAAACCCATAGAAAAACATAGGGAAGAAGCTCATCGATATTGGTCTTGGCAATAATTTGGGGGCATGACACCAAAAGCACAAACAATAAAAGAAAAAAGTCAACAAATGTGACTCCATCAAACTCAAAACCTCTGCACAGCAAAAGAAACAATTAACAATATGAAAAGACAATCTACAGAATGGGAGAAAATTTTTGCAAACAATATATTGAATCAGAGATAATATCCAAAATATATAAAGAACTCAGTCAACTCAATAACAAAACAGCAAACAGGGCTTCCCTGGTGGCGCAGTGGTTGCGGGTCCGCCTGCCGGTGCAGGGGACGCGGGTTCGTGCCCCGGTACGGGAGGATCCCTCATGCCGCGGAGCGGCTGGGCCCGTGGGCCATGGCTGCTGGGCCTGCGCGTCCGGGGCCTGTGCTCTGCAGCGGGAGAGGCCGCAACAGTGAGAGGCCCGCGTACCGCAAAAAAAAAAAAAAAAACAGCAAACAATTCTATTTAAAATGGCAGAGGAACCGAATAGACATTTCTCCAAAGAGGACATCAAAATGGCCAACAGACACTTGAAAAGATGCTCAACATTACTAACCATCAGGGAAAAGAAATCAAAACCACAAAGAGATATCACCTCACACCTGTCAGAATAGCTAGCACAAGGAAGACAAGAGACAACAGGTGATGATGAGGCTGTGGTAAAAGGGAACCCTTATACACTGCTGATGAGAATATAAATTGGTATGACCACTATGGAAAAAAATTTGGAGGTTCCTCAAAAAATTAAAAATAGATTTACTATATGATCCAGCAATTCCACTTCTGGGTATATATCCCCAAAAAACAAAAAAAGGATTTTGATGATATATTTGCACTCCATGTTCATTGCAGCATTATTCATATTAGGCAAGATATGGAAAAAACCCAAATGCTCATCAATGGATGAACGGACAAAAAAGATGTGGTATATATACACAATGGAATATTATTCAACTCTGAGAAAGGAGGATATCCTTCTCTCTGTGACAGCAAGGATGGACCTTGAGTGCATTATGCTAAGCAAGATAAGCCAGCCAGAGACAGACAAGTATTGTATAATATCATTAATATATGGAATCTAAAAAGTTAAACCTGTAAAAAAAAAGAAAGTAAAATGGAATCAATTCACAGTTCCAACGCACTCCTATCACCCCAATCCAGGCACATAGTTTCTCATCTCACCAGGACACCTCATCTTTCTGCTTCTACTTTAATTCCTACCCCATTCTCAAACCCCTATCCCCACTTGACACTCAGACACATGGATTTATTATAGAAAGTAATTCTCAGAGAAAGTAATTTTTTAATACATAAACTGGATTATGTCTATACAACCTCCTGCTGAAAAGCCTTTAGTAATTCCCCTTTTTATTTCAAATAAAATCCAAACTCTATCTGGAGGAGTTCTTACCATCCCAACCTCATTTCTTGTCACCCTCCCACTCCTGACTTTCCCTGTTCCTTTTATTTTCATTAATACTCCAAGTTCTTTACAATTTTGCAGCTGTTTCCTCTATCTGGGTAAGGTTTTTTCCAGAATTTCATGGGTTTAGTTCTTTCTCATCCATGAGGATTAGAATTCATAGCTATTCCCAGAAAGAGCCTTCACTGACTGTCCTAAAGATCTCTCACAGAGCACTCTATTTTCTTTGTTGCACAAACCTCAGTTTTGTAAAAAGTTTTACTGAGGTAAAATCGACAATAAATGACAGGTATTTAAGTGGTAAGTTTTGACCTATATATACACCCATAAGGCATCCACAAAGCTAAGATAATATTATCTATCGCCTCTAAAATTTTCCTCATGTCCCTTTGTAATCCGTCTGTCACATACCTCTCTGCCCACCCTCTCCTGTGTTCCCCCCACCCCCATCCCTAGGTAACTATGATCTATTTTCTGTCACTACATTTTGCATTTTCTAGAATTTTATGTAAATAGATCCAATTCAAGCACTTTAAGCTGGAATACCAAATATGTGCAAAACATGCTGTGTGGAGGTAGAAATATTAATATTTTTCTATAATTAATCTTAAGAAGCTAAAAAGGGACAAAAGCAAAAGTCACATATGTAATTATAATTAAAATGAAAAAATAGGTTGTAAGGCAGATATTAATACTTATGTATAGGTTTAGGAGAGGCAAAGACCTCATCTTATTGGTGTTATCAAGAAAGGCTTTGTGAAAGAGATAACATTCTGAACTCTGCCTTGAACAGAGGATTTAATTTTTGATAGGTGGAATTGGAAAAAAGCTTGGAAAGAGCTATTCCAAGCTAGTTAGGAACTACATCAGCCAAAAGAATGAGACCAATGGAATGAAAGAAGGAAAATGTGACATTTATGTGGGGACAACTGGATGATCTATTTTGAGCAGAAGATTGTGAGAGTGTCAGAAAGACTATGGAGACATATTAGGACTGGTGCTTGGAGGGCCTTTTAAGTGAGGGAAAGGAATTGGCCCTAATACAGTAGGTACCAGTTGCTTGGGGATCCGGTTCCAATAAGATTTGTTGTCAATTATCCCAAGAAGGAAGGTGTTCTGAAGTATATTCTCTTCAACTCTTGTTCTGGAATCTTGGAGAACATGTTGACTGAAACCGTGGGAGGATGAATGACAAAGCTCAGCGCTTAAGTCTTTGTAATTGTTCTTTACAAGGAAATGCAATCCAGCAGCCCAGAGGTCTATTATTATTCCCCCAATCCTCAGATTTACATTGTGCTTCTTGGTGATACTGGCTCACTTTTATAAAACTAGCAAATGAGGAGAACAATCTTTGGAAAGGAAAAGAATTCTAGGCATGGTATATTTAAGTACTTAAAACACCTACACATGTTTAAATACTTATATGAGTTTTAAGTATTTAAATATATGAGGAAACACTTTCCTTTGAGGAAAAAAAATCAATGATTTAACAATAGAATAGAGGAGCTGAGGAAGATGGGAGCAGTTGAGGAAGATGGCAGAAGAGTAAGACGCGGAGATCACCTTCCTCCCCACAGATACATCAGAAATACATCTACACAGGGAACTGCTCCAATAGAACACCCACTGAACGCTGGCAGAAGACGTCAGACCTCCCAAAAGGCAGGAAACTCCCCACGTACCTGGGTAGGGCAAAAGAAAAAAGAAAAAACAGAGACAAAAGAATAGGGACGGGACCTGGACCAGTGGGAGGGAGCTGTGAAGGAGGAAAGGTTTCCACACACTAGAAGCCCCTTTGCGGGCGGAGACTGCGGGTGGCGGAGCGGGGAGCTTCGG
>NC_041223.1:56391557-56392089 GCF_002837175.3 Physeter macrocephalus | reverse complement strand
GGGCGGGGGCTGGGAGCTGAGCCTCGGGCTTCAGTCGGATCCCAGGGAGAGGACTGGAGTTGGCAGAGTGAAAACAGCCTGAAGGGGTTAGTGCACCACGGCTGGCCGGGAGAGAGTCCGGGAAAATGTCTAGAGCTGCCGAAGAGGCAAGAGACTTTTTCTTGCCTCTTTGTTTCCTGGTGCGCGAGGAGAGGGTTTTAAGACCGCCGCTTAAAGGAGCTCCAGAGACGGGTGCGAGCTGCGACTATCAGCGCAGACCCCAGAGACGGGCATGAGACGCTAAGGCTGCTGCTGCTGCCACCAAGAAGCCTGTGTGCAAGGACAGGTCACTCTCCACACCTCCTCTCCCGGGAGCCCCTGCAGCCCGCCACTGCCAGGATCCCGTGACCCAGGGACAACTTCCCCGGGAGAACACACGATGCGCCTCAGGCTGGTGCAATGTCACCCTGGCCTCTGCCGCCGCAGGCTCGCTCCGCATGCGTACCCCTCCCTCCCCCCGGCCTGAGTGAGCCAGAGCCACCGCATCAGCTGC
>NC_041223.1:56389895-56390924 GCF_002837175.3 Physeter macrocephalus | reverse complement strand
GAACAAAGAAGAGAAAGGGAAATCTCTCCTAGCAGCCTCAGAAGCAGCGGATTAAAGCTCCACAATCAACTTGATGTACCCTGCATCTGTGGAATACCTGAATAGACAATGAATCATCCCAAATTGAGGAGGTGGAATTTGAGAGCAAGATATATTATTTTTCCCCCTTTTCCTCTTTGTGAGTGTGTATGTGTATGCTTCTGTGTGAGATTTTGTCTGTAAAGCTTTGCTTTCACCATTTGTCCTAGGGTTCTGTCCGTCTGTTTTTTTTGTTGTTGTTTTCTGTTCCTTTTTTTTACTTAAAAAAATTATTTTTCTCAATAATTATTTTTTATTTTAAAAACATTATTTTATTTTATCTTACTTTATTTTATTTTATCCTCTTTCTTTCTTTCTTTCTACTTTTTCTCCCTTTTATTCTGAGCCGTGTGGATGAAAGGCTCTTGGTGCTGCAGCTAGGAGTCAGTGCTGTGCCTCTGAGGTGGGAGAGCCGAGTTCAGGACACTGGTCCACAAGAGAACTCCCAGCTCCACGTAATATCAAACAGCGAAAATCTCCCAGAGATCTCCATCTCAACACCAAGACCCAGCTTCACTCAATGACCAGCAAGATACAGGGCTGGACACCCTATGCCGAACAACTACCAAGACAGGAACACAACCCCACCCATTAGCAGAGAGGCTGCCTAAAATCATAATAAGGCCACAGATACTCCAAAACACACCACCAGATGTGGACCTGCCCACCAGAAAGACAAGATCCAACATCATCCACCAGAACACAGGCACTAGTCCCCTCCACCAGGAAGCCTACACAACCCACTGAACCAACATTAGCCACTGGGGATAGACACCAAAAACAACGGGAACTACGAACACGCAGCCTGCAAAAAGGAGACCCCAAACACAGTAAGATAAGCAAAATGAGAAGACAGAAAAACACACAGCAGATGAAGGAGCAAGGTAAAAACCCACCAGACCTAACAAATGAAGAGGAAATAGGCAGTCTACCTGAAAAAGAATTCAGAAT
>NC_041223.1:56337165-56386627 GCF_002837175.3 Physeter macrocephalus | reverse complement strand
TATGTATATGTATAACTGATTCACATTGTTATAAAGCAGAAACTAACACACCATTGTAAAGCAATTATACTCCAATATAGATGTTAAAACACAATAGAATAATATAAAATATCTCTCTCTCTATATATATATATTTTGTGTGTGTGTGTGTGTGTGTGTGTGTGTGTCTGTGTATGGTATGCGGGCCTCTCACTGTTGTGGCTTCTCCCGTTGCGGAGCACTGGCTCCGGACGCACAGGCTCAGTGGCCATGGCTCATGTGCCCATCCGCTCCGCAGCATGTGGGGATCTTCCCGGACCGGGGCACGAACCTGTGTCTCCTGCATCGGCAGGCGGATTCTCAACCACTGCGCCACCAGGGAAGCCCTAAAATATCTATATTTTAAAAACAAAACTGAAAGGAAACAGCAAGCTAGGGAAGATATGTACAAAATACGATGGAATGGCTTATTATGCACTTTTACTTATGCAAGATAAGACATAAGTTCTCACCAAAAATTTTTTAGTGAAAAATAATAATTTAAGTTGCTGGGTGAGAATCCACCTGTCATCTCCCTCAATGAGCAAAGAACTTATGCCTGTGAGTTCTGGAAAATGTCTAATACGACATTTGAAGGAAAGGCAGGGTGACTTCCACTTGTGCTCATTTTGCTACCTTAAACTGAAATATGCAAAACACACCAATTTCCTGGAATCCACAAAATAAGTAAGTGCATCCTAGCCTATCATTTTAGTAAAAATTGGGAAAATATATTTTAACATTAAAACAAATTCTTCTCTATTCTGGCATATGAAACAAAATTATTATAAATTTGAAAATCTAAAAGCTATGACCTTAAAGTTCCTTGGCTGATTCCTATTTGACCCTTGGGCCTAGTACATTTGTATTATCCTTTGCTTTGAGGATATTTAGTTGTAAAATTTTAAGAACAGCTACATCGAATTATTTTTCTTTACTGACACACTTGGAGACTGTTTACTTTCATAAAAGTCCATCTTCTTCTCCCTTGAGTAAGTGTGATGGTTTGATATAGTATATTGCTAAAAATATTAAAGTGAAATATTGCATACTTCTTAAGTACCATGTTTGCAAAAGGATAAGACAGTCTTAATTTCCTGGAAACAAAATGGAATGACATATATATTTCCACTTCTTTTCCATTGCAATTTGAAAGACTGGAGAAAATAGCAGTATCTTTGAAAACTAAATCTACAACTTCAAATTTTTTATAAAATTTATAGCTCTAGAAATACTTTCCCATGTTATTATGTGGCATATAACTTTGTATTCTATTAACTGATAAAGGGATAGTTTACTGTTGTCCCAAATGAGTCAATGGATTTCTTGGCAAAATAGCTTAATTCTCCTTTCCTGGTCAAATTTATCTTCGGGTAATTATATTTTACCTGTCCTAAATCTGAGACACTATGCTTTCAGTTAGATTTGATGTTTCTCCTGGGTGATGAAATCTTTCTGGTGCCATGTCGTTCATTGTAGAGCAGATGCTACACTTCACCCTGGAGTATAACATAGTGGAAGGTATAGTGATTACTACGTATCTACTTAACAACCCTTATGTAATCATTTGAAATAAAAGATACCATTCAAACAAAGAATATTTACTCAAATGAAATAAATGGTACATCAAAAAAAGTCAATGATAACAATGTGAAGTTTAATTAGTTCTTATTTTGTACCATCATCTTTAGTCACTTGTTTACTTATTGAACACCTGTTATGTGCAGCATATTGGCATTAAATTCAAAATAAAATTGTGCATAATCATCTTCCAAAATTTATAATCTAATAAAGAAAAGCAACATATTCAACATAATTATAAAGCAAAATAAGATATAAGGTAAGTAAATTTCTATTCTATAAGAGAATGTAAGCTTTTAAGTGAAGAGAGAAAAGAACAATCCACTTTCACACAGAACAGTATTTCCTAACATTCTTTGACTGCTGTGTGAATTTCCTGATCTCACCCTAGCGATTTTGTAGTCTCTAGTTTCAATTTTTTTGCATGTTATATGATAAAGTAGGGGTTTAAATAAATATTTAAAATTTGCATGTCAAAAATATTCACAATATAGAAAAAAATCCTTGTTAGGGGTTGAATTGTGTTCCCCCAAAATTCATATGCTAAAGTCCAATACCTCAGAAATAGGGTCATTGAAGATGTAATGAATTAAGATGAGGCCACACTGGAATAGGGTGGGGCCCTAATCAAATTGCTGTTTTTTTTTTTTAATAAAATGTGGAAATTTGGAAACACACCAGCACACAGGAAACATGACATGTAAATATGAAGGTGATGCACCCACCAGATAAGGAACACCAAAGACTGGCAGCAAACCATCAGAAGCTGGGACAGAGGCACAGAACAGATTCTCCTTTACAGCTTTCAGAAGGAACGAACCCTGAGGAAACATTGATCTCAGACTTCTAGCCTCCAGAACTGTGAGAACATAAATTTCTGTTATGCTACCCACCTTGTGTACTTTGTTAAGGCAGCCCTAAAAACTTTTACAATTCCTAAAATATTTATGATATAAGAATACAAATTTTGATATGTTGCATTTATAAATGATGTAGTGAAACATTATTTTAATTATAAAACAAAAGAAATTATTTGCTGATATATAAATGCCAACATAGGATATTTTATATACTTTTTATCATGTTTGTTATTAGAAGTTAAAATGTATATGAAGTGTATATTAAAATTTAGGTTGAAAAAAGTTACATTTTTGATGCTGATGTTTAAAATTCTTGAATTTTATGCTCAAGGAAGAGATGGATCATGAATGCACTTACCTTGTCTTCACTAACAGCCATTACATGCTCTATCTATTAGGTACTCAGAGCCTCTCGATCTGTTCCATTTTAGAGAGCAAAGTACTTAAAATCTTTTTATATATTTATTTTAAAAACGTAGACATTAAAACAAATACCATTCTCTGAAAACTACAAAACATTACTGAGAGAAATTAGAGTGATATATTCATGGTTTGGAGGGCTCATTACTATATTATAAATATATCCATTCTCACCAAGTTGATGAATAGATTCAATGAGACCCAGTAAGACTTCAACAAGTTTTACTGTGAATATTGAAAGGCCAATTCAAAAATTTATATGGAAATGCCAAGGGAATAAAATAGTAAAGACAATGAAGAACTACACAAAGTAGTCATATTACCAGATTTTAATACTTATTATAAAAATGTAGTAATTAAGATTTTGTGGTATTGACATAAGAATGGATAAATAGGTTGATGGGACAGAGTGAAAATTATTGTCTCAGATTAATTTTTAATTTTACCAGACACCTATAGTACCCTTTCAGTATATCAATATAGGTCTTCTATTTACTTTTCTGGAAAGTTCTTTTTTGTATTATAGTATTAAATATTAATTGGGTTCCATTGCTTTATCTTTTTCAGACTCAGGTTGTTAGATATTTATTTTGTCTGTCTTCTTTTCAATTACTTTCTGTCGTATTTTAACTCATTCCCATTTGCTTAGTTATTTTCTTGCTTTTCTTCAATGTCCCTTACTAAATTACTATTTTAATCCATATCCCCTTTGAGCATTTTGTAATTTAGTCTTTATTTTTGAAAAGGGTTTTATCTTTTTATTTCTGAATTCAATCAACTCTCATTTTTTTTCTTTTGTCCACTTCCATTCTTATGGTTTTTATTTCTGATTAAATATTTTTCCATTCATTTGTTTTATGTATCCCCAAATGTTGGTTTGAAGAGATTTGATTCAGTTTGTAGTGGTTGGTAAGGTTTCTTTTTTCATATTTAATTTTATAGGAAATGAAAAGTTTTTATTTTCTATTTTTTTATTGGTAGAAGCTTGGTATAGATAAATGTTGCCTGTGTCTATGCATTTCATGAATAGGATTAAAATTTGGGGATGAAAGAAAAGCTTTCTAATTTGGGACCCCTTCTGTAAGTGCAATTAAATGCAGTTTCTTTAATGAATAGCTTTTTGGGAGTTCGCTAGGGAAATAACTTGGTTTCTTTTACTTTTCAAGATCTTAAATTTTTTTCTCTTGCTTCCTTTTCCTTTTACCATTCATTCTCCAAATGCACTTCTGTCTTCCTTTTTACCATTTTTTCTCCATGAAATGTTGCTTTACTTACACTGCTCCCCCAAGTCCCCTATTTTAAGTCCTTTCCAATAGTCAGCACTCTGATCTACAAAATTCTTTATCACCCCTTTCATACTTGTGGTGGACTTCTTCTTGAAAGGGGTGATTTTAGCTTAATCCTCCCTTGCCTTTCCTATGCAAAGGCTTCAGCAGGAGATCAAGAAAAAGCTTGGCTAGAAATTATTTATTGTCATAGTTAAAGAGAATATTCTCTGTCTTCTACTCATGATGGAGGTATGGGAAGGTATGAATTTATTTTTTTCTTATTGATTTCTAGGGTTTAGAGGAAGATTAGTGAAAGATTCAGATTTAGTCAGCCACCATTCACTATTACCTTGACTACCAATGTTGATTTTTTACAAGTAAGCAATATTCCTAATTGGAGAGTGCATCACTTCTGAGTTGTATTTGGTTGCTAACAACAGAAACTAAGAATAATAGTCTCTTTAAGAAGATAGGAGTTTATTTTTGCCCTTAGAGAAGTCTGAAGACAAGCAGTTCATTCTGACTATTGTATAATGTCACTGTTACTCCCCAGCATCCTTCACTTTTTTCTGCATATCCATTGTTAGCGCATATGGCTTCTGTTCTCAAGGATGCTTCAATGTTGCAAAATACTGAAGACTCAGCTATCACTTCTGTGTTCCAAACAGAAACAAGGAGAAAGAATGAAAGGGAAAATGAGGGCATTCTCTCCCTTTAAATGAGTGCTCTCAAAATCTGCCCAGTTACTCCTGTTTATGTCTCATTAGTCATCCCTACCTGCAGGAGACATAAGAAAATGTAGTGCTTCGTTAGGCACCCTAACCCCAATAAAATCATTGTTCTCTCAAAAAGAAAAAGGGAAAATGGGTACCTGATAAGTGCGTAAAGTTGCTGCTACAGGAAACAAAGTCTTTGGATAATATGGGTGGCTTGGTTTTTCTCCATGCCTAATATATTTCTATTTCTAGGCATCCATTACCTTAAATGATTATATATTTGAAATGAATAATAGGATATATTTAGTTCAGCTCATTTTAAATCTGTACATGCATTAACCATATTTTATACTAATATGTGTTAGCTCAACTTTATAATCTGAATGTATTAATTTATAAAATATGTCAAGTTAAAAAAAAACATAAATTTGAACAATTGCTTTAGCCAGAGAAGTCAAATCATTGTAAATTTTTCTGTTATGCATGCACTTGGACACTCTTCTATATTAAATAACTATATTTTAAATCTAATTGCTCTAATAATAGTTTAAATATATGTTTTTCTACTTGAATCATGCAGTATTTTACCACTGACTAAAATTTCTGGTTAGCAGTATAACTGTCATTCAGTTGCTAGCTACAGAGTTAGAAATTTATTTATTTGATTAAAACTGAACTTTTACTACTCTGAAGAGCTTCTGGCAGTGAATGGCTAATTCGAACCTTGAAATATTTAGTATTACAAAGGCCAAAAGAGGTGAGGCAATAAATAGAGTGTAGAAATGGGAGTAGAACGCAGACAGTGACAACCTCAAGTCCAGGTAACACTCTAGGCAGTGTTCTTTTTCTAAGAGTGATGTGTTAGGGAAAGAAAAATGTTTCCTCATTTTCCCCCTTAATGGCTGCACTAGTAATTTACCAGGGGAAAATTACCTCTTCCCAGAGTTTATTTTTCAGATTCCCAAATTATTTCATATATCTTCCAAGCTTTCTCTCACCCTATCTCACAAAAACACATATCTGTGCATTTATACAAAAAGAGCATATAATTTTAGATGGATCTTGAAGCTTATCCCAAAGTCCCAAAGTTGAGAACCAGTGACTTTAAAAAGTTGAGTTTGTCAACCAGATAGAAGGGGGAGGGAGAATATTATTCCAGGCAGATAAGCAATAGTTTCAAGTTGCCATAGCTTCAAGTTGCAGTATTTGGACACTGCCAATAATTCTATATTTATTTCAAAATAACAGGTCTTGTAGGAGGATTGTGAGGATAAAAGAGGGGATAAAAGATTGTTGACAGATGATGAACCCATGCTGGATTTTGAACTTTATATACTTATTTATTTTAGCAATGGATAGAGTTGGTGATGAATTTCCAAGGTGCTGTACTGTAATAAACTTACTTTATTGTCCTACTATCAGCTAGTTTACCGTCCTTTCTATGCCTTACTTCTGCCTGTGATTAGGAAGTTCTTCTGTCTGGGATCTCTTTTCTACGTGTTAACTCTTTCAATACCCTTTATTCCTGGACATTCACACAATCTGTGTTTCTTATTGGCTACCCATGATGCAGATAGACACTGGAGGCAAGTACCAAACAACACAAGCCCAGTCCTAACCCTCATGCAGGCTACCTTCCCTTAAGGAGAGGAAGTCATAAAATGACTGATTTGATAACTTATTATTTAGAGTCTTAATGAATGCCATAAAGAGAAAGGATAAGTCTGCATTAGTCCACTCAAGCAGCCATAACAAAACACCATAGATTAGGTGGCTTAAACAACAGAAATTTATTTTCTCACAGTTCTGGAGGCTAGAAGTCCCAGATCAAGTTTTAACAGTGTGGGTTTCTGGTAAGAACTCTTATTCTGGCTTGCAGATGGCCACCTTCTCACTATGGCCTCGCATGGCCTTTCCCCGGTACATTATTAAGGAAAGAGAGAGAGGGGGTCAGCAGGGGAGAGAGAGGGGACATGTGAGCTCTCTCTTTGGTGTCTCTTCTTATATGGATTCATCCTATGGGATCAAGGCCCCATTCTATGACCTCAGTAAACCTTGAATTATTTCCTTAGAGGTCCCATCTCCAAATACAGCCACATTGTGGGGTAGGGCTTCAACATATGAATTTTGGGGAGACATAAACATTCAGTCCATAACAAGGTCTAATTAGAGCATTTAACTAGGCACGTGACTGAATCTGGATTATTAGGGATTGTTGCAAGAAAGTAACAGTTGAGCTCTGAAAATTAATTTATTAAAAAGTAAGAGAAGGGAAATCATATAGACAAAGAGATCAGCAGATATGAAAGGCCCTGGAGTGGGAAGTAGCATGCCATATGCAGGGAAATGAAGCAAAGGCAGTGTTATAGGGATGAGTGTGATAAAGCATGGTAGGAGATAAAGCTGGAGAGGTAGGCAAGGGCCAGAATTTATGCGGCCTTGTAGGCCAAGTTAACAAGTGGGCAGACATTAAACAATTTTTTAAGCATAGGAATGGCATGATTAGATAAGCTTTTTACAAGGGAAATTGCTCTGACTGCAGTATGAAGTACCAGTTAAAGAGAATCAAGAATGTTAGTCATAAGGGTGTGGCACTATTCCAGGTGAGATATCATGGTTGCTCAGGATAAAGTAGTAACTCTGGAAATGGAGAGACGTAGATTGAATTGGATATATTTTAGATGTGGAATTGAAATAACCTGGTGATTGATTAGCTAAGGAATGCGATAAAGAGGAAGGAGCCAAAGCTGACTCAGGTTTCTGGTGGAATTTGGACCCATTCATTACCATGGAGAAAAATAAACATTTTTGGTGGGGGGTGGATAGAGATGGAGAGAAAATCATGTTTCTATTTAAGACGTGTGAAACCTCAGGTGGCTATGATACATCCAGTTAGGTAAATGTACCACAGGTCATTTTAAAAAGCTCTGGGATAGAGATTTTAAATTTGAGAATTATCAGCCATAAAGGATAAGTGAAGCCATTAGTTCTAGCTGAGATCTCTAAGGGAAAGAATATAGAAAAAAAGAATAAAAGCTTAACACAGAGCCTTGAAAAAAGCCAAGATTTAAAGTTCAATGAAAGATGCTAAGGACACGTAGAAGGAGTTGTCAGAGAGAGATGAGGAAAAGCCAAGGTACATGTGTATTTCAAAGGAGGAGGAAGTAATGGGGACAACTGCTAAGAATCAAAAAAGATTAGATCCAAAATCTGACAAACGCATTTAGCCAAACAGAGTGAATGAGAGCCATTTCAGTGAAACACAAGTGGCTGGAGCCAAACTGGAGTGGGTGGAATTCTTCACGATTTTAGGTGGGACACAATAGATCACGGACAGAACAGTAACACGAGGGACCTCCTGACACTAACTTGGATGCATACCTGGAAGCCCTTACAGCTGCTTAAATAAATAAATAAATAAATAAATAAATAAATAAATAAATAAGAAAGGATGATTTGAAACTTAGAACACCAAAATTTAATTAATTAGAAATTAAAAAACAACACTGATTTCCATTTTTTCCTGGTGCTGTACAGATTTATGGGCCTATTTCAAGGCTTATGCATTGTTTGTTTGCCTATCTAAAGCAAACATCTGAAATTAAAATGTTATGTACTTAACAGGGGCATGCAAGCACAATTCCAAATGACTTTTATTCTCCCAAGAATGAAACTCAATATGGCCAGAGAAAAAGAAAACTTGTATTGAAAACAAATAGATTAAACTCTTTAAAAACATTTTTTTTTAAACCACTGTGTATTGTGGTACTAAAAGGAGTAACTAGAAATAAATTTAAATTGCTTTACAATAAATATATATTATTTTATGGATCCTCACAGAGTAGTTTTAAAATAAGATTTTGGCGGTAATAGAACATGTAATAATTTGAGTCTTCTTAGCATGTATGTGCTGAGGTCTATAACAGACAGATGAAGAGAATTTCTGGGAAATAAGTGTCCTATAGATTTGGATGGAAGTATCCAGGAAATAAAATGCCCACCACTAGAAGAGGAGGTAATTAATACATAGCAAATTCAAAGGATTTTAGTAAGGTGACATGTTCTAATAGAATTCTGGAAGGCTAGTTTACTAGAACAGTCCACTGTGATGTATGAGAGCAGTTTTGAACACCAAGGGCGATCCACAACACTTCATTATTCAATTTTCCCCAAACTCATATTAGCCTGCGAAACAGTATTTTGGGGCAGGACACAAACAGTTGTTCAATTTCCACTGAGAAAAATATAAAAGGAAATAAATAGGTACAAGAAAATGTATAGTCAGAATTCTCTGTTAAATGAATCACTGTATATGTCTCACAACGTCTGTGAGTAAATCAAGCCCTAGTCATAAGAAAGAGATAATAAGAATCATTGTGGGATCCATTTCTTTGACGATTTGAAGGAAAAAGGAAAACATATTCTATGAGAAGAATGAAATATAGTCTTACAGACAAGAAGTTACTTGTGTGATTTTGACTCACACTGAGTTTCACTATGTTGAAGCATAGGAGAAAATGGGAGGAAGAAAAATAGCTTTGTGGAAGAAGACTGAGAGAAATACTTATGCTCTAGTGGAAAATTTTCTGAATAATGTCTCATGTATCCAGACTCTCTGCACAATTCTCAATGTTTACATGCTCGGTGCCAATGGACAACTTTCATAATGTCTATAAACAACTCTTATTCCAGATCCAAACATCTCCCTGCTGTGGGATAACTAGTAAGCAAATACAAGCTGTCAAATAGCACCTTTAAGCCAGATTCCATACACAGAGTAGCGTGCATCTGCGTGCTGATGGATGTATGTGCACAGCACCCCATTTTCCAATAGTAGGACTTCCATTTAAAAAGGAGGATTGGGGAAATAAAATCTGCTTGGCGTAAATAAAATACAACTTTTCTCAAGCTACCTTGTTCTTCTCTCTCTTAAATGTCATGAAGAAAACTCAAGTTCTAATTAATTATCGATGGAAGAGGAAACCTGAAGTAAAGATACCATGTATGTTAAGTATATTTGTCCCTTGGGTAGCCGGAGGGCAGGGAAGGAGCACAGGTTCAGTAGGGAAGACAATGACAAAGACTGAGCTCCACTCCACAGACATTTATTTAAATACATAGTTTTTGGAAATGTAGGCATGAAACAAAAAACAAAGATGTAAGCGAAATACAGAATAGTGTCACCCATAATGCTGACACAGAATGGCAGCAGGGAGAAAAAAATAATTGAAATACTTTCTTCTGAGAGGTTTTGAACTTGGTCATTGTATATCATTTGACCATATTACATTCTTAAAGGATAAACAAATAAAAAACATTGGCATATTTCAAGAGTGGGACCTGGTGTGTCTCTTAACTCTGGATGTACAATTCTGAATTCTACATTAACAGGAAATATGTCTCACCAGATCTTAAAAATACCTTAGAAATTTATCAACAAATGATATAAGTTCATCACTATGTTGACATCACTAAAACAGTATCTGCCAAACCTGAGGATGCCTTCCTGCTTTGCTCATAACTGTTCTTAGATTCTTTGAATTGAACTGAAGTGGGAATGTCAGGATAACACTCCCAGACATGGATCAATAGGTGTCACTAGCCACTAGTCCGTGCACTGTTCAAACAGTATCCAGCCTGCTTTAGTCCTGTCCCTTAAGGTGGGGAATGGCCCTTAGCAAGAAATGTCTTGAGCCTCAAAGCAGCCTGGCCTACACATATGTTGAGTCAATAACATGGAGGTTACCCACAGCTGCCCAACAGGATATTTGTCAGCTAGACCAGAAAACACCAATGAAAGGGAGGAGGACTTGGACAGCTTTTATTCCTCATGCTGGTCAGAAGTGATACATTTGATGAAGTAGAACAAATCTGTCTTTTCCTTTACTTAGGATAAAAAGGACCAATCTCTCCCTAATCTATTTATCTTTACCTATATATCTAAACATATAAAGAGCAAGTAAGCAGGATTATTTTAATCACAGATTAGAGGGCATTTCTCATACCCCTCAGAGTAGCCATGCAGCCTACATTTCAGGAAAAAAGCCAGGGGGTGGGGGAAAGGGCAAAGAGACTGTGGTTGGTGTTGCATTTTTGCAATTTGTTTTCTTTTTTTTATAAGAAGGAAAAACAGTTAAATATCTTGTCCTGAAATTCTCAGCACTCATTTGAAGAATGATCCAGAACAACATCTCTGGCCTCAAAGAAGCTGTAAACTGTGACTGTCCACTTTCAAGGCACTTAGAAGCAATAATAGACAAGATTAACACAAGAAATAAACTAATAAAAGAGAACACCTAAGAAAGGCTTTAGCATATTGTGTTATATGCTAAATATGCCATGTGAGAGGGAATTTAAATGAGGAGCTAATCATTAGCATCTGCCCTCATTCTTTCCTATATCCCTCCTGCTGAGATGAAAGCCATCTTTCTCCTTACTATGGAGAGGATAATTCTATCTTCCTATCAATAATAAAAATGGCTCCAGTCTCTCCCATTTAAAAAATACCTCTCTAATTTGAAAACCCCTTCAATCCCTCCTTAATAAAACTTCATGAAAAAAAATGTTTACACTCAGTTTCCACTTTCTTATAAATTGTTTACTTCTCAAGCCACAGACATGAAACTATTGGTTGAAAAATGAATTATATGTGGTTAGTTAAAGTGTAAAGTGTAGACATCTCATCTCTCTGATAGTTGAACATCCCTTAGGGTCTGCTGTGTTGAGCTCCTCCTTGGGTGGGCTACTCCATGGCTTCTGTGACCACCGTCAGGCCGATGACTTCAAGATTTGGATCATCAGTACGTTTTTCTCTCTTGAGCTTTGTATACACATTTGAAGACTGAACTGTTCTCTTTCTAACTATATCTTTGAATTTCCCATTCGTGCATAAAATTGAATATATTAAAAACTAAAATTTTCTTATCATTCTCCCTTACCACCATAAACCCTATACCCTATCAGTCAACAAACTCCATTCACTTCCTTTCTATTTCTCTTCAACATATAGGTATTATTCTAGGTTATTATTTAGATATACCAAGTTTATTGCAACACTCTCCTTATTTATCTTTTTAAAGCCATTCTTATTCCCTCCAATTTCCAACATACAAGATAATCTTTTTGAAAAATTAAAAATGAATAATAAATCTACTTGTTTCTAAATATTTCAAGGACTCCTCATTATCCACAGGATAAAATATGATTTTCTTAACAGGGCCGACATGGTCCTTTGTGCTATGACCTCTGATTAATTCTCCCACTTCATTTCTTGATACTTTCTTCTCCCATACAACAATTCAGTCAGATTCATCTTCCTTCAATCTTCTAAAGGCACTGGACTTTTGCACAGACCATTTGTTTCCTCTAGCTTAGTAGACTCTTTCCCATCTTCACCTGTCATCAATCATGTAGCTCATACAGTTTCTCTGAGGATACCCTTTCATGTTAGAAGTCTTCCTTTGAATACATACCACTGAGAATTCCTCTCTCAAGAGCCCCTCCCATGCTCTATTAGACTCTTGATTACCTTTGTCTTAGCTCTCATTAGCTGTATCTCCCATTAAGCTTAATGGGGTCAGAGATGATGTCTACCTTAAAACACTTAGTCTCTTATCTTTGAATTTCCCATTCGTGCATAAAATTGAATATATTAAAAACTAAAATTTTCTTATCATTCTCCCTTACCACCATAAACCCTATACCCTATCAGTCAACAAACTCCATTCACTTCCTTTCTATTTCTCTTCAACATATAGGTATTATTCTAGGTTATTATTTAGATATACCAAGTTTATTGCAACACTCTCCTTATTTATCTTTTTAAAGCCATTCTTATTCCCTCCAATTTCCAACATACAAGATAATCTTTTTGAAAAATTAAAAATGAATAATAAATCTACTTGTTTCTAAATATTTCAAGGACTCCTCATTATCCACAGGATAAAATATGATTTTCTTAACAGGGCCGACATGGTCCTTTGTGCTATGACCTCTGATTAATTCTCCCACTTCATTTCTTGATACTTTCTTCTCCCATACAACAATTCAGTCAGATTCATCTTCCTTCAATCTTCTAAAGGCACTGGACTTTTGCACAGACCATTTGTTTCCTCTAGCTTAGTAGACTCTTTCCCATCTTCACCTGTCATCAATCATGTAGCTCATACAGTTTCTCTGAGGATACCCTTTCATGTTAGAAGTCTTCCTTTGAATACATACCACTGAGAATTCCTCTCTCAAGAGCCCCTCCCATGCTCTATTAGACTCTTGATTACCTTTGTCTTAGCTCTCATTAGCTGTATCTCCCATTAAGCTTAATGGGGTCAGAGTTGATGTCTACCTTAAAACTTAGTCTCTCCATGGTCAAGTACAATGCCTGACATACAGTAGGTGCTTAATAAATGTGATCAGATATTCATCTAACAAAAAGCTCTTGACAAGAATTTCAGTGCAGGCGGACATTTCAGGAAATAATGTGTATGAAAGAGTTCTCTATCTAACCCTTTAAAGACTGGCCAAATATAGCAATCCACGTATATCGATTGTATGGCAAGGCAAAAATATGATGAAACCTTACCAACTGAGGCCAAGTAAGAAAAAATCAATAAGAACTGAATGGGGGAAAAAATGTGGCATCATGTTAAATGGATGTAATTTTATTAATTTTAAGTAAGATATTCAAACTAGACTAATAAACTCCTATAGAGGTGCTAAGGAACTCAGTCTAAAAAATAGAAATGCTTTCAAGCTAGCATGTAAATTGTAAGCATGTGGGTGTTTCTGAAAGTGTTTCAAAATCACCCATTCACTTAAGTATTTTAAGCACTCCTCCTGCAATTTAACTCCAGCTGCAATTTAGAATAATTTAAGGGAAAGATTTGCTAAGTAAAAATAATTTTCAATCATCCTCCTTTTCCAAATTATTATAAACTTAAATTGATAATATTAGCTGTCTTAACTAATGAGATTTCAATGCCTTTGAAATTGGAAAATAAAGTCCTCAGTCCTGGGTCATGTATAGTCCTGGGTCATGTATAGTCCTAAAAAGTAGACTCACGATTTTTAAAAAGTATTATCCCACAGCTATGCGGAAAAAGAAAATGTCCTTAACACAGGCAAAGGATAGCTTTTTAAAAGCTGCCGGAGACACATAACTTGTGAGTCATCCCCTTAATCCAGCAGCGTGAATCAAGATACAGCGCTAGTCATGGACCACAGCTGGACCAACTCTGAGAACAATCATGAGCCCTTAGCTAAGGATGTCACTGAGCAGTGATTCCCAAGGCAGAGCGTGTGTGCAGAGAAAAGAGAGGGAATAGGCAGGCTGGCCCCCTGCAGGGAACATTTTCAAACAGCATAAATCAAAGTTTACTCAGTTTATTTTGACAATAAAGTGACTTCTTTATATTTGAGGGGTGGGTTCTGATTTTTGCAAGGTCAAGTTATATCACATAATACAGCATAGGTTTCCCTAGAGCAGTTTTTAAAAAAATATAATTTCATCATTTTAATTTTCACACTGCATTTCTAAGACAAATGGACACAGATGCATGCAAATATTCTGCATCAAAAGATGAAGCATTAAAAATGATATATTTTGCTATATTTATTCTTATATTTATCACAACCATTTCACAGAGAAAAATGATCCTGACTCCATTTTTAGGTTTAGGGATTCAGGAAATTGTATCATTTTCATCCCTACATCTTTTATAGAATTATGTCTAAAAAACACCAAACTGATGAGGAAACATTTTGTGTTTAAAGATCTTCAGAAAAAGAGATCCACAAACCTCTTTCAATAAGGCAGTCCTGAAAAAATACCTAAAAACTTTTGCCCGAGGAAACTATTTTCTATAATAACATGAATTCCTCAGATGGCAGCAAAAGCCCATTTCCTGCTGTTAGCTCTCAATAGGAAGGAGATGAATAATTTTTCTTCATATCTTTGAACAATGTTAAAATTATTCCCCAATCTCTGTTTCACACTAAATAATTCCTCACTCTCTGAGCGCTTCTTCATGGGTGTTACTTGAAATTATCATTGTTGATCTCTATTGCACTCACTTCAGAGTCTCTTTATGAGTTATAGAAACCTAGACTCCAAAATTTAATAAGAGTAAAACTCAGATTTCACATTTTTCATAGTCTTATTTGTAGATTCCAATCTTCTAGTTTAAAAAAAAAAGGAAAGAAAGAAAGCAAGAAGATAGCAATAATACATCCCGGAGCATATTTTCTAAGGCTGCCTCTGTTTGCTGTTGTCTTCATCTGCGCCTGTCAACCTTCGCCACCTCCGCCCTTCCTTTCCTTCATTTCCAGAAAAGGGCAATGTTTTAGACACTGGAATCTCTAAGCTCTATGAATATCACTATGGAATAGGGCCCCATGAGACTATTTAAATAAAATGAGAGCACCAAAGCCCTTTGTTAAATTAGAACAGGATTCTGTTGTAAAGAACAATACTGATTTCTCCAGTGGACAGAGGGGAACAGTTTTAATTGGATGAGTAATGTGACCCTTGGGTCCCATAGAGATTTATAATGCTTAGTTAGATAAAGGTTTACCTAACTCAAAGGATTTGCTAAAGAGATGTGATCTCTTTTTTACATTCCCTAGAATAAAATGGGTAGTTAGAGCAGTATATCTTAGTCACATTGTAGGCTATGGGACTTGTATTTTACCGTTTGATCAGGAGCCCCTTCAGACCTGCAGAAAATGAGCTATGCATTCTCAGTGTGAACTTATTAATAGTTACACTCAAATAATCACCCAAGAGCCTTGTTACTTGCTGGATTTGATAACAATGTTATGTCAGTTAGTATAGTGTATTTCTTCTAACACTGAAAACACTGTTCTCCTTAGTGGCAGACACTATATTGCATGAATGAGTGTATTGCATGGAGACCTCTGGAAAGAGATGGACTAGGTTGGAATCTTGTGTCCTCCATGTACTAGCTCTGTATCTTTGGACTAGCTAAGCTCATATGCCTCACTTTCTCATATGTAAAATGGAGATATATTATCAATACTTTTTCAAATGGTTGCTGACAAAGATTAGATGAATTAATAATCATTTGGCTAGTTCCTAGAACATAGTAAGTACTCACTAAATTATAAATACTGTCATCATCGTTTAAATTTGTGACTTTTTTTCCTTTATGCCAAACCTGACCCTTGCTCTTACTTTATCCTAGTAGTGATAATCAGTTTAAGTATGGTTAAAAGCTCAGTTACATGCCAAAAAGTGAAGAAAGCACTCAAAATCAGGTAGTTAGAATATGACTATCAAATCCAAAAACATTTGAGAACATAATTTCCTCTAAAAATGTTAAACAGACAAAATCCTCACTTAAAAAAGTAACTTTATGAAACCTTTAGACCCAAATTTGAGACTAGGCACTAAAACCTCTCAGAGGGAGAAGGATGAATGGAGAGACGTAGGAATGAACAAGGACAAATCTCCTCTGTCTGGTGCCTGTGTTCCCTTCTCAACTCCTAGAGAAAATACTAGGTCTGCATTTTTTTTTTTTAATAAATTTGAAATCCAGAGTGAGGAGCTCACACAGGTGCATGTAGTCTTGAAAATGAACACAGAAAATAAAGAAGTAACACAGACCCAGATTACTCTGTTATTCACCATCTAGACAGGCTTAGGAATTAGTGCAATAGTTTTTCACATTCAAATACTCCTGAGGGTAAAGCTTATCATTCTTTCCTGTGTTATTTTGACTGACTTTATTCATATAGCAGTTTGGCATTTAGCTGAATATGTATGAAAGGTAATTTTAATATGAGGGAGGAGAGGAGTTAATATGTTTTTATTGAGCTCATACTGTAAGGGATGCATTAGCTAGACAATGCAAAGGATAATAGATGAGTACATTTCTGCCATCAAGGAATAAGTACTACTTTTAATAAGGAAGACAGAAAAATTGAGTATGTATAAAAACATATAAAATGCAAAGAAAAAATATAATGTGTCATAGGAGACATACAGAGTGCTTTGGCCGGCCAGCGGAGGGGCAGTAATGGCATACAAGGTAGGATCAATAAAAGCTTTGCTTCCTGGTTGGAGGGGAAACACAAAAAGAAAAAAGATTTATGGTTCATTCTGGCTTCATATCAGAAATCGCAACTGATGACCCACAGATATACTTATTTGGCTAGCACAGTATTTTAAGTTTTTTAAGATATGTTGCAATATGTTTTAAACTGTGAGTTCTCATATAAAATTCCTGTATCTAGATTCTCTTTAAAATTTGGAAGATTGGGAAAGACTGGCCTTCAAAATCTAGAGCATCTGCCGATGGGAGGCTGCTGAGAGCCCAGGGCATGTGCTCTGCAGATCATGTAAGTCCAGATCCTGACACCCACCACATGCACTGAGGAGACCTGCCTGAATCCTCTGAGACTTTAAAGTCAAGGTTTTTGTTGCACACGGTATTTAATATCCCTCTTTGCCCTACACCTAATTTTATAAACTAGGGGCAACCTGTGTTAAATATGTTTTAAGGGAAGGCAAGAATATTGCATATGAAACTATTATAGAATAAGTAAATACACAGGAGAAAACTATAAAAGTTGAAACATTTCAAGGAGAAAATATTATTTAAATGTTATTCAAGGTGAACTTAGAAGAAATAGGTACATTTACTGACTGGGAAAGTGATGAGAGTGAAGCATTCCAGGTGTAAGTAAAGGAATAAAGCACAAATATTTGGGTCAATTTTAAGGAACACACGTTGTCCTCCTTAAGTATACTTGGGATCTATTTTAGGGAACAGTAGGAATCTTGGATTCCATGTGGCTCTCTACTCCCAGCTCCAGTGCAAGGTGATTGTCCACCATAGCTCTTTGCCAGAGGAGTTGCAGGGGCCAGAAAATGGGACCCACATGATGGAACAAGGACATAAAGTCTATTGTAATCTGGGTGAAGAGTAAAATCAGGCTCAAGACTTTCATCCTCTGGTCCTGAGGAGGAACTGGAGACCAGCACCCAAGAGTCCATGGGCAAAAATTATAAACATGAAGATACTGGAGAAATTATTCCTTAGAGACAGACCCTCAAGAGAAAGGGCCAAACGTGCTTTGCAGATCTAACTGGGAGCACCTCGAGGTCTCTGGAGGCCCACAGAGAGCCACATGGGGGTTGGTGCTATGACTGTGGGCTAAGCATTCTCTACGCCTAAAGCTGGAAGCCTGCCTATCACTGCAGCTAAGGAGGCCAGGGTGTAGAGCACCTTCCTTTGGGGCTTCTGTACAGCCAGCTCTCAGAATGGGGGTCTGCTCACCCTTTCCACTCTCAAGATTGTCATTACTAAGAGAACCAGACTGATCTTAAGCCACAAAGTAAGTAATGAATGGGGAAAAAACACACACACACACAACAAACAAACAAACATGTTGGGAAACCCATCAAGCCAGAGGAAAAAAAGAATACCAGATCAAGCTATAATCAATGAAAAACAATTACTGAAAGGGTGGTTGGCAATTTGGATAAAACACTAGTGAGCATTTACAAAAATTTCATTATAGCACACACAAACAATAGTCAAAAGAAAAAATGCTGTTTGGAGGAAGTAAAAATGATTATCAAATTTAAAAATACACCGGTTGATACAAGGAGATGACAATTACCCTTGAGGATCTAACTAGTGGCCTATAAGACCCATGGCATGAAAATCTCACAGCACAGCAAAAATACAAAAAGGTGGAAACCAGGTGAAGACAAGAGAGTTGAAAGGCTGGGCTGGGAGACACTACAAGCAGAGAACAAGAATTCTAAAAGGAGAAGAACAGAATTAGAGAGAGACAAGAATTGGAAAACAAATTATTAAAAATCCCATTCACTGAAAAAATACTTGAGTCTATAGCTTGAAACAAAATACCCAGAGAAATCATGTTAAAATCGCATCTATTATCTATTTCTCTAATTTAAATAATGCAGAAACTGCTCTATGTGTAACTGACTTTATTAACTGTTACTCAAAATATCTGTACTTCTTTTTTTTACTGTTATAAGCAATCTGCTTCTGAAAGTATGTATTAAACTTAACCACTTTTATAAGTTTATTTTTAGATCTTTTTGTGCTTCTGATCATCTTTGCTCTATATACTTAGTTGCTATGTTGTTGGTGAGTAGAAGTTTAAGGTTATTGATTTTTCTTCATAACATTTCATGGTGCTCATTTTTTTTCCTCGTTGGTACTTTCCTCTTTAAGTTAACATTAACTGATTATAATACTGTCATTCCTATTGTTTCCTTCACTTCTGCCTTCCTTCCTTATTCCTTTCTTTCTTTCTCTCTCTTTTTTTTTTCTTCCACTTTCTGGCACATCATTATCAATATCCTTTTAATAGTGTGACGTATATGTATAATTTCTTACATATAGAGTTGTGCAAGTTAAATTTACATCATTTACAGAATACTTTTATTCAATTATACATACTAAATTATCTTAAGCTAGGTTCTATCTGGGCTTTTTGGTGTACTATATATTATATTTGTGTCTATTATTTGCTAATGTACCATACCATTCGGATTGCTATGGCTTAATAATACATTTTAGTTGTTGTTAAGACAAATTCTCCCTAAATACTTTTCTTTTTAAACTTCTTTCTTATAATTTTAAGATATTTTCTGTTATATGAGATTTAAGATAATTTAATGCTTCTTAAAATTCCATTAAATTTACTTACAAATTTGGGAAGAATTGATATTTTTATATTAGCCTATTCACCCAGGACCAATTTTTTAAAATGTAGTTTTGTGCAATTTAATACATCTTTCCTCCCAATTTTTTTGTTGTGGTAAAATATACACAAAATTTATCATCTTAACATTTCTAAGTGTACAGTAGCATCAAACACATTCACAATATTGTGCAGCCATCACCACCATCCATATCCATAACTCTTTTCAACATACAAAACTGAAATTCTATATCCACTAACAATAATTTCTCATCTACCCCTACCCCTAGCCTGTTGGCAATGACCATTCTGCTTTTTTATTGAAGTACAATTGACCTATAACACAGTATTTGTTTCAGGTGCACAACATTTCTATACATTACAAAATGATTTCCACAATAAATCTGTCACCATAAAAAGTTATTATAATATTACTATGTTCCCCCTGCTGTACATTTCAACACCGTGACCATTTATTTATTAACTGGAAGTTTGTACCTCTTAATCTTCCCCACCTACTTCATTCACCCCCCCGCCCCAACCCCCTGCTCTTCTCTGACAATGACAAGTTTGTTCTCGGTATCTATGGGTTTGTTTCTTTTTTTTTTTTTTAATGTTTGTTCACTTGTTTTGTATTTCAGATTACACATATAAGTGAAATCCTACAGTATTGTAGAGTATATCTGACTTATTTTTCTTAGCGTAATACCCTCTAGGTCCATCCATGTTGTTGCAAATGGCAAGATTTAATTCTTTTTTATGGCTAATATTCCACTATATGTATGTGTGTGTGTGTGTGTGTGTGTGTGTGTATACATCACATCTTCTTACCTATTCATCTATCGATGGACACTGAGGTTGCTTCCATATGTTAGCTATTATAAATAATGTTGCAATGAACATAAGGGTGCATATATCTTTTCCAATTAGTGTTATTGTTTTCCTTGGAAAAATACCCAAAAGTGGAATTACTGGATCATATGGCAGTTCTATTTTTAATTTTTTGAGGGAACTCAATAATATTTTCCATAGTGGCTGCCTCAATTTACATTTCTACCAGTGGTGCACAAGGGTTCCCTTCTCTCCACACCCTCACCAACACTTGTTATTTGACGTCTTTTTTATAATAGCCATTCTGACAGGTATGAGGTGATATCTCATTGTGGTTATGATTTGCATCTCCCTGATGACTAGTGATGTTGAGCATCTTTTCATGTGCCTGTTGTCCATCTATATGTCCTCTTTGGAAAAAAGTCTATTCAAGTCCTCTGTCCATTTTTTTTTTTTTTTTTTTTTTTGCGGTACGCGAGCCTCTCACTGTTGTGGCCTCTCCCTTTGCAGAGCACAGGCTCTGGACACGCAGGCTCAGCGGCCGTGGCTCCCAGGCCCAGCCGCTCCGCGGCACATGGGATCTTCCTGGACTGGGGCACGAACCCGTGTCCTCTGCATCGGCAGGCGGACTCTCAACCACTGTGCCACCAGGGAAGCCCTGTCCACTTTTTAATTGGAATTTTTTGTTTTTTCTATTGAGTTGTATGAGTTCTTTATATATTTGGGATATTAATCCCTTATTGTATATTTTTTGTATATATTTTCTCTCATTCAGTGTGTGGCCTTTTCATTTTGTTGGTGGTTTCTTTCATTGTGCAGAAGTTTTTTAGTTTGATGTAGTCCCATTTGTTTATTTTTGCCTTTATATCTCTTGCCTGAGGAGATGGACCCAAAAAATTATTGCTAAGACCAAAGTCAAAGAGGATACTGCAGATGTTTTCTTCTAGAAATTTTTATGGTTTCAGGTCTTACATTTAAGTCTTTAATCCATTTGAGTTTATTTTTGTTTATGGTGTGAGAAAGTGGTCCATTATGATTATTTTGCATGTAGCTGTTCTGTTTTCAAACACCATTTATTAAAGAGGCTGTCTTTTCCCCATTGTATATTCTTACCTCCTGTATTATAGATTAATTGACCAAGTAAGTGCATGTTTATTTCTGGACCTCTTTATTCTGCTCCATTGATCTATGTGTCTGTTTTTATGCCAGTACTGTACTGTTTTCATTACTGTAGCTTTGTAGTATAATTTGAAATAATTTGTAGTATAATTTGTAGTATAACTTGAAATCAGGGAGCAGAATACCTCCAGCTTTTTTCTTCTTTCTCAAGATTGCTTTGGCTATTTGGGGTCTTTTGCAGTTCCATACAAAATTTAGGATTATTTGTTTTAGTTCTGTGAAAAATGTCATTGGTATTTTCTATTTACAATGTATTTTAAAATAGAAATCAAAGAATTTCACAATATATTTAACAATGTGTTAAGATTGTCAATTCTCCCCAGTTAATCTTTAATTTAATTAAATTAATTTATTTATTTATTTATGGCTGTGTTGGGTCTTTGTTTCTGTGCAACGGCTTTCTCTAGTTGTGGCAAGCGGGGGCCACTCTTCATTGCTGTGCACGGGCCTCTCACTATCGCGGCCTCTCTTGTTGCGGAGCACAGGCTCCAGACGCCCAGGCTCAGTAATTGTGGCTCACGGGCCCAGTTACTCCGAGGCATGTGGGATCTTCCCAGACCAGGGCTCGAACCCGTGTCTTCTGCATTGGCAGGCAGATTCTCAACCACTGTGCCACCAGGGAAGCCCCCCAGTTAATCTTTAAATTGAAATCAATCCATATCAAACCTGCAGCATGCTTTTTTTAATGGAAATTAATATTCTTATTTTAAAATTCATGAAAATGAAAAGGACTTAAAATATCAAACACAAGTTTGAAAAAGAAGAGATTTGGAGGCATACCTGACTTCAAAATGATAAAAATATAGTAATCAAGACAGCATGGTTTGGGCATCAAGATAGGCAAATAAATAATAAAACAGAATGCGGAGTCCAGTAATAGTTCAATAGTACCCATACATATATGGTTAATTGACTTTCAACAAAGATACAAAAATATCAATAATTCAGTGGAAAACAAGATGTATACATGTTGTACTTTCAAAAAGTGGATAGAAAGTGCTAGAAAAATTGGATATTCAAATACAAAAAACAAAAAAATGCACTTTGATTCATAGTTTCTACCCCATAAGAAAGGTAATTCAAATTGATCACAGAATTAAATATAATACCTAAAAATATAAAACTTCTAGAAGAAAATATAGGAGAAAATATTTATGGACTTCAGTGCAGCAAGTATTTCTTAAATACCAAAAGAATGATACATAAAGTAAAAACTTGATAAATTTTGGACCTCATCAAAGAACCATTCTTTGGGGGAAAAGTGCTTAAAAATTTACAAGTCAGAAATTTTGAGAAAATATTTGCATCCTACATATCTGGTAAAGGACTTTTATCCAGGATAAATAAAAAGTTCTCAAAACTAAGAAATAAGAAAACAAACAACCCAATAAAATATGGACAAAAGATTTGAATAGGTGTCACTGAAGAAGATATATGGATGGTAAATAAGCACTTGAAAAGATGTTCAGCATCACTGGTCAATAGGAAAATACAGACTAAAACCACAAGAAGATAGGGCACACCCATCAGAATAGCTAAAATAAAAAGCTGACCTTAACAAGTGTTTGTGAAACTGTGGAAGAACGGAACTGAAACCCTCATACACTGGAAATGTAAAATCGTTCAAACATTTTGGAAAAACTTTTGGAAATTTTCCTTAAAAATTAAGCACATACCCACCATATGACCCAGTCATTCCACCTCTAGATTTTTAAATTTTTCTAATTGTACACTTTAAATATGTTTAGTTTTTTGTATGTCAATTATACTGCAATCAAGATATTTAAAAGTATATATAATAAATGTATGATATAAATACTTAGCATAAAATATTGTATAAGTATGTGCATAAGAATATACACACATAAAAAAATAAAGAAAGGTAAAGAGTGAATGGTGATTGTCTTAGGCAGCTGGGATTTCAGAAAATTTTTATTATCTTCCTCAGATTTTTAATGTGTAGTTCTTAATTTTTACAGTAAGTATATACTATTTATATAATCTCAAAAATAAATCCAGTTTCATTGTAAAGAAGAGAGAGTTCTGAATGTTGAAATTGTTGATTTTTTAAAACTATATTATGCATCTGTTATGGGGCAGACATCGAGGATATGCTATTTAATGTAATTGAAACCGACCTTTACAATCATTAGATAAAGTAAGAATTATTAACCCAACTTTTCTGGTGAAAAACTAGGCATCTTGCTTAACATGACAAAATTAGTACATTTTGGATCTAGAATTTAAACATACATCTGAGTGATTCTGAAGACTTGTGCTCTTTTCATTGTTCATTATTTCATTTCTTTAGGAAAGTTGCCACCGCATAACAACAATAACATTATTATTATCAATAATAGCAAACATCACATGCCAGATATTTTTCTAAATGTTTAACTGTGCTAACCCATCTAATCCTCACAACAGCCCTATAATAAGTGCTAAAATTTCCACACTGTAGAGATGAGGAAACCAAGACAGAGAGGGTAATTTTTTTCCCCTGCCAAATCTTCAACTAATGAATGGTGGAGCAAAACTGAATGGCAAAAGCAGCTATTTTGTTAGATATCAGGGAGGTTGGGAAGATTTCAGAGCAGGAATGATCATGCTTCAAGCTGCACAATAGGAATATTAATCTTATGCTGATAGCAGATGGTACAGAGGGAGGAAAGACAGGAGGGAAGGTATCATCATCGAGAAAACCTCAGGTCCTTGTCTTTGATGCTCACAACTTGCAAAGAATTCTATTTTCCTTCCTACTGCTTGAGACAAATTCTATGAAATACTGTTAACTCCACTCACAGGAGAAGCCATTTAGTGGGTGGTGCTCTCCATAAGCTGAAAGACTCAGGGGTTCCCCTTGCTGCAGAAAGCAGAATGGCAAGGCTTACCGTCTTCTCAGAGGAAGCCTCGAGGCCTGATAATTGCAGGTCTCAAGGAAATGCCTGGCAGAGCCTCAGCCAAGCTCTGGGGTGAGCCTAAGAAGACCCAGCACTCCACCTCCCTGGGTTGGCTGGACGGGGCATTTATTTCCCAACTGCTCCATGAAGTGATACTTTGATGGCGCAGAAAGATCTGGGTAAGCTTCTTGCTTGAGTCCAATGCAGAGAAGGAGACACATGACATTTGTACAGCCACAAAACTCATTTACTGTCTAAAATCTTGTGAGTCCTGCTGTTTCTATTTTGGAGAAAGAAACATATTCAAAAACGGCAGTGTTGATGGTCACATTCGATATGGCCCCAAATCAGGATTTGAAGCCAGTTGTTCTGGTTTATGGTCCAAAAATCATTTCTTCATAACATACATATGAGAAAAAGACCATCAAATCAATTTTATGAAGAATCTGACTATAAGAATCTGACTAAAAGTTCCCTATTCTTTAAAAGATTTTTTCTATTAAAAAAAGGAAAAAAAATCCCTACCTGCTTTCTATCTACTCTGATTGGAATTAAAATGAAATTTAGCTCAGGAATAATTTCCATTTGCCTGCAGGTGAGGAAATGAGGAATTCAAAAGGAAAGAAAAGCTTTAAGGGTGTATAAGTAAGGGAGCAGCAGGCATTCTGGACAGAGGAAACCTTAATAAAGGTGTTGGCTCCCCTCTGTTTATGAGGGGACAGGGGTTCCTTCAGACCACACGGTGACTTCTACAGAAAACACTTATTGGACAGTTCTTATGCGCCAGGCATTTTTCTGGGTAGAGAGGTTACAGCAGCAAGTGGACAGGATGTAGTCTACCCCCATCAAAGAGTTTATGTTCCAATGAGAGCTTTGGTAAACCAAAAAATAAGTGAAAGGTAATTTTAAAAAATGATAAAGTCAATGAACAAAAAAGTGTAATAGGCTAGAGAGACACTGAGGTGGCCCTTATGGCCAGTGGATACTGCAAGAAGCTATGCCATGGGGCAGCTGGACAGTGATGGAGCCAAGATCTTGGTACAGACCACGTTTCGTCCCCCTCAAGGGATATTTGACTAACAATGTGTTTGGGCCAAACAGTTTTGTTCCCTTTTACTTGCAGATTCAATGGTCTGTGAGTTCAAGCCCCAGGCGTGACAATGCAGTGATCCTAGGAGTATCAGTGTCAAGAACCAGTGGGCTGTGACATTGGTCTGATACCTTTATGCACCCTCACAGCAAGTTCAGATCTTGATCTCTTGGACAGTTACCTCTTGGGCAGTCTTTTCCAGTCCTCTGTCTTTCAATACCATCTATATGGTGATGATTACACATTTTATCTCCAACTTGACCTCTGCAATCATTATTAATTGACCTATCAAACTTATTGCATCCAAAATTGAAATGCTAATATTCATCTCTACCCCACCCCACCCCACCCCCGTAAACCAGTTCTTCTTTATTTCTTGGCTCTAAGTAAATGGAAACTCCATTATTTTGGTTCCTCAAGCAAAAAACAAACAAGCAGCAACAACACAACAACAAAAGCTGAGCTTCATCTTGACTTCTTCCTTTCTCTTACAATTGTATCCAATCATTCAACCAATATTTTTCACTCAACTATCAAAATGTAAACCAGGATCTGACAGCTGCACCTTTTCACCCGCTCCACTGCTGTCACCTTGGCCATATCTTGCATTGATCACTCCCTTAGTCCTGCCTGGTTTTTAAGCATCAGTTCCTGCTCCTTCTACAGTTTTTCCTAACACAGCAACTAGAAAGTCCCTGTAGACACAGGGGCCAGGGCTTATCACTGCTCTACTCAGAACCCTCCAACGAGAGTTCCCAGCTCACTATGAGTAAAAGGCAAACTCCATACCATGCTGTCACCTTACAAAAGCCTAAGCAAGCCTTCCCTCCTCCTCTTTTTTTTTTTTGAGAGGCTTCTCCCGTTGCGGAGCACAGGCTCCGGATGCGCAGGCTCAGCGGCCACGGCTCACGGGCCCAGCCGCTCCGTGGCACGTGGGATCCTCCCGGACCGGGGCACGAACCCGTGTCCCTTGCATCGGCAGGCGGACTCCGCCACCAGGGAAGCCCTTCCCTCCTCCTCTTACTACCTCACTTCCTTTCTAACTTCATCTCCCACTCGTCTGTCCTATTTGCTAGGCTGCTCCAAAATGCTCCTTCCACACACCAGGCATCGTCTGCCTCAAGGTCTTTCCCTCAGGGTTTCCCCGGGCTGTGCTTCCCTAAATATGCACATGGCTTATCCCCTCTTTTCCTTTGGGTCTCTACTCAGTAATCAGCTTCCCAGTAAGGCCTTCCTTGGCCACTTATCTAAATTTCAGTCTCCCCCAGTATTTCATATCTCTCTTGGCTGCTTTATTTTTTTCTCATTATTTATAACAATTTAATATGATTTATGTTTTACTTTTAACCCATGTACTCCAACAAAATGAAAGCTCCATGAGAACAGAAGTGTTCCTCTCTTTGGTTCACTGCTGTTCATAAAGTTCTTAAAATGGCATCAGGTATACAATAGTTGCTTAATAAGTATTTGTTAAATGAATGAAAAATTGAATGAATGTATGGATATAACTAAGAAAAATATAATTGAAAAGAAAACCTAGCCCAATAAGTCTGATTATTCAGTTTCTATTTGATATTTATTACCCCTAGAGATACAGTCTTGAATAAAAAAATATAACTGCTTCACCTTGTATTACTAGTATTTCATCCACTTGGACTCAAGGGCTGGTCTCTATACAGGTCTCATATCCACCAAGCACCTTATTATGTGTTTCCATTAATGGAAAGAATATAGCTAGGATTTTATTTTACACAAAGGTGAGAAAATTCAAAGTGATAGTTGCCATACCAACTACAACTTGGCCCCTGAGCTCGTATGAATTTTTGCTATTAGTTATACATGCTCTTAACCTTTATGCCTTAAAACATATAAAGGCAAATTGTCCACTTTACTACTACTGCGGGATTTGTCTACAATTTATGCTTCAGGGCTCACCACAGGACTGTGACATAACAGAACACACAACACTACTCTCTTCTTTGGCCTTGATGCATTTGCTTTACTACTGAAGTCCACCCATAAGGGAGACATTTCACTTTTTAAACTTGCTACTCCACATTTGGGGTGGGGGGACAAAAACGAGAATACTTTTACACTCTGCATCAGCCTGAGTTCTCCCTAAAGCCTAGACCTTAATAAAGTGCCTTCTCCTGACATATGTGATGCCCATTTTTATCCACCTTACAGACTCCAAGCACAAAGCCTCCTCCTTAATCTTGCAATTCATATGAAAATTAGAGCCATACAGATTTGTCTGCCTCAGTGAGATTACTTCTTGTCTAGAGCTGTCTCTGAGAAGAAATAATGGAATTAAAGTAGCTGAGATGTCACTTTTTAGGACCTTCACAGAATGAATATTTGATGCCAACAATATTTCATAACATTAATTTGTTCCTGCTATCACTATAGAAACGAATAAGTTTTAAAATTCAGCTTCTGAGACTTTGTGTGCTGCTATTGTATCAAATGTGTGTATGTTGTGTCTATAAGATTATATCCTAATTAGACTAAAGTAAAAGATAAGCTAGTCAGATTCACCAAGGTCTATGGCAGCCAGACAAATAAGGGGACGCCAAGAAAAACACTCTGCCATTTAGCAAACCACAAACACTGGGCTCAGCAAACTGGGTCAGCAGTTTCACTTGGATGAGTTATAACATGGAAGGAATCGTTTTCTTGATTTTAAATTAATATTAAATCTAACTGTTTGAAAAAAATATGTGTTTACATGGTTCCAAAACAAGAAAATATGAAAAAGTCTACATGACAAGCTTCCTTCCCATGCTGGTTACATTTCTGCCCAGTTCTGCTTCTAGCCTCCCACCAAAGGCCGGGAATAGGGAACGACTCTTCTTACTTTGTCATACACCCTCCCAGAGTGACATTACACACGTACAGGTAAATATGGAAAGTGCATCTTGTTCCTCCCTTTTGAAATCAGAATAAGACAAGATAAAAACTGCAAATAGATTTTAAGTGCAGCTAAAATCTGCTTAACTTTCCTTAAGATAATTGATTATGCCTCACCAACCTCCTTCTTCCCTTTTTTCCTTCCGAATGGATTATGTATGACATATCAACTTTTTCTTAAAGTGTGGCAATTAGGTATTACTGTTAAGTACATTTTTATTCTGAAGCGTAAAAGCTATTTAAGATTACCTTAAACCAACAGAAAATACTTTTACTGATATCTCCTTTTTATAACCATAGCAAAAATTAAGAATTATAGCAAAAAGTCTATTAAGAGCTGTGATACAGATTAGCTAAAATATATAAATAGCTTGCATCTATTCAATGGCTTATTATATTGTGGTTTAGCTGATTAGTAAGAAATATAATTATCTTCAATTTATAATTTATAAATTACAACAAGCATATTGTTATATAATATAAAATGAAGTTAATTCTATAGGAATTAAGTTCATCTTTCATGTATAATGATATATAGAGAAACCTCATGGTTAATTCTAAGTTATAATGTCTTACCTATTTTATTTTTTAATACAGAATTCAAATTCCAGACCAATAATAATATGCTCTTGTTAGCTTGCCCATTTTAAGGGGCATGTGCACTTTGAGATATTCCTCTCAGTGACAATTTTTAAATATATATCAACTCTGTAAAGCAGACTGTTTCAGTGGTAGAATGATTGAATTTGAAGGGAGGAAAAATTATTTCATATCTAGTTCTGCTGCTTCCTAATAGAGTGTGACTATAAGCAAGTTACTTGATCTTCTGTTATTTTGGAAGAGTTTGGTCTCTTCTAAAACTTTAATTCCTCTATGGGAATTAGACATGAAAGAAAAATGATGGAGAAAAAAAAGAAATTATAACAAAGTGACTAAAACTAAAAAGAAAAATAGTGAAATGAGACAGGTCAGAAGTACAGAAAATGTAGCTTATGAGAATAAATATTTAGAGTGAATCTTTCAGACCTAATGTTTGTCTGTTCCCGCTGTTCCTCCTACAAAAATAAACCACAAGAAAATTCTCCATGTTTCATTTTCAGAGGATTGAGGTAGTAGTTGGTTGTGCTAGAGGGATAAAGTTAAGGGAAGAAATTTATATAGCCATGCCCTAACCCCCAAGGTGATGGTATTTGGAGATGGGGCCCTTGGGAGGTAATTAGGGCTTTAGATGAAGTCATGAGGGTGGGGCCCTCCTGATGGGATTAGTGCCCTAATAAGAATAGACACCAGAGAACTTGCTCACACATAGGCTTTCTCTCTCTCTCTTTCTTCAGGCTTGCACAAAGAAGAGATCATATGAGCACACAGTGAGAAGGTGGCCTTCTGCAACCCAAGAGGAGACCTTTCACCAGAAACTGACTATGCTGGCACCTTGATCTCTGACTTCCCATTTCCAGAACTGTGAGAAAAAAAATTTATGTTGTTTAATCTACCTTGTCTATGGTACTTTGTTATGGTAGCCTAAGCTAACTAATACACTTGAATTTTTATAGTACTCTTGGAGTATATTTTAAAATATATTCATCATCACATTAAAATCTCACAAAAATCCTACGAAACAGATATTTTACCCCTTCCTAGGTGTGAAGAAACTAAGATGCACCATATTTGGCCACACGGAAACTGACCTAATGTCAAGTAATTTAATACCACATAAATGATTAAAATGGAGTTCATGTAAGCACTATTTTGAAGAAATTACCTTAGTATTCTGAGTTACACTTTCCTTATATCTACATAATCTTAATGTCAATCAAAATAAGCCAAAATTCCATTTATCTTTAACAGAAGCATAATCTTCTCCACCTTCCTGACTGTGGACATCTGTTGTCATTAGTGATAAGCAACACTCCTACATTCTCTTATCTATTATGTTAACAGTTTGACAGGTCAAGTTCTAGTCTTTGTAAAGTATCTGAGATGCTGACCACATAATGAATTCTCAGATTTATTAAACACAGGACCAACTCACAAACTATAGGAGAAAGGAGCAAAGTCCAGAAGTTTTTCCAAGTTTTTAGTAAAAGCAAAAGAGCGAGACAGTGAAATACATTCTCCATTCAAACTCTGAGTCATTGTTAACAAAGGGATAAATATGAGTTTGCAACCTCAAAGATGTTATTCCCCAATCCTATAAATGATTTTACTTTTCAATTTCATAGTCTATAGAACTAGAATGTATAGTGCCATGGCTTTTAATGGATAGAGCAAATTTGTAGATTAAATTGACTTTTTAGTCAAGCTTTAAAAAAGAAAAATTTTGTCTAAAAAAAACAAACTTCAATATAAAAATTGTCAAAGGTCATAAAAGCACAGGACAGTAATTACTATCTCCCCAAATTTCAACCTAGAGATGAATGCTGTTAACATTTTAGGTGTAATATTCCCATCTTGTATATAATACACATATATTTTTATATATTTATATACATAAACACATATATAAATATACAAACAAGTTTCATATACACCATCACCCCAGCTACCTCCGTCCTTCCTGCAGCTTATGTAAGAAGATAGGAGGAGAAAGGGAGAGAGAAGGAGTAGAGAGAGTCATCAAGAGTGTACATTCCAATGGAAGCTGTTTGGGATGATGACAAGGGGACATTACCATTTACCCTGTCAGTTAGACTTATGCTCAGTCTGAGCATCTGTCCTTCTGCCCTAGGCATTTTTTGACAGTGAAAAAGGGACTTGCTGAGAGGCCTACTGAAGTAGCCTGCATGCCCACCGTTTGGTCTAACAAGAATATGTAAACTTCTCCTGAGCAAGTGGAAAATTACTGGGTTGAGCAAGCTTACTAGAATGCCATCTGAGACAGCTATCCCTCAGCTGAGGGAAAGCCAGCAGCAAGTGGCTTTGGAGAATACAACTGACAGATGAACTTGGGAGCAGGTTGTAGAACAGGAGGCCAAGCCAGATGTCCCAGAAAAGGGGGGAGTGAAGAGAGAGAGGCTGACTCAGGACTTCCCCAAAAACCCACAGGTGTGTCCTTCAAGAAAGCCAGCAGGTAATCCCAAATGTTACTGGTCATCCCAAGTCGGTGTTCACTAGTAAAACAACAACAAATGACTAGGAGGAATTCAGATCATCGTCAGCTAATAAGGAGACATTTTTCTTGTTCCTCTATCCTGCTTACCTGTCTCCTACCCTAGAACCAGAAATGGTCAAGAAGGGGACACCCCAAGGCTAACCTAAGATACTTCTTCCTCTCCAGGATGATACAATAGGAACAAAAATGAAAAGAGAGGCACATCTTGTTCCCAATTTTGGTCTGAGAACATGCTCTGCCAAATCTGATGTTTTTGAAATCATTGAGATTTATTTTATGGTCCAGTATATAGTCTAACTTGGTAATCTCCCATGTGGTCTTCAAAGTATATTCTGCAATTATTGGGTATAATGTTCTAAAAATGGCAAGTAAGTCATTTGATGATGTTTTACATTTTTCTATATCCTTATATTTGTTAAAGAAATATCCAATTACAATGTGGATTTGATAATTTTTCTCTTTAATGATTTCAGATTTACCATCATGCATTTTGAATCTCTATTATTAGGAGCATACATGTTGGAAATTGTTATATCTTGTTCATTAAGGATTTTTTTGTTTTTAATTTATTTATTTTATTTTTTTAAATTTTTGGCTGCATTGGGTCTTCGTTGCCGTGTGCAGGCTTTCTCTGGTTACGGCGAGTGGGGCTACTCTTTGTTGAGGTGTGCGGACTTCTCACTGCAGTGGCTTCTCTTATTGCGGAGCACGGGCTCTAGGCGTGCAGGCTTCAGCAGTTATGGCGCATGGGCTATAGAGCGCAGGCTCAGTAGTTGTGGCACACAGGCTCAGTTGCTCCACGGCATGTGGGATCTTCCCGGGCCAGGGCTTGAATCCATGTCCCCTGCATTGGCAGGTGGATTCTTAACCACTGTGCCACCAGGGAAGCCTTGAATGAGGTTTTTATTATTATAAAAGTCCAGCTTGATATTTGGTAATATTCTTTACCTTTAAGCGCCTTTTGTCTGACATTACTATTTGTTTGATATATCTTTTCATTATTTTACTCTCTACCTACTCGTGTCTTTAAAGTACACCATCTATGTATAGTTGGGTCTTGATATGTTCTTTTTTTATGAACTGTTCAGTCAATTTACATTTGATTATTCATGTGGCTAGATTAAGTGTACAATTTTTAAATTTATTTTCTATTTGTCCCGTCATTATTTTACCCATATTTTTAAGGATATTTTTGCTAGGTATATAATTCTGCATTTTAACCCACTCACTGCCTCAGCAATTTAAAGATATTCTCCAGTGTCTTTTGAATTCAATTTTTTCTTATAATGAGTTCATTGTCCTTTTTATGGTATTTACCCTGTGTGTAATATGCCTTTTGGTCTAGTTGCTCATAAAGTTTGTCTTTTAATCTTGGTTATTTACCTTTCACTATTATGTGCTTAGGTGTGGTTTTCTTTGTATTAATAGTTATCTTACTTGAGACACCTGAACTTAAAGGAAATGTTAGTTGAATTTTTACTTCAGATTTGGAAATTTTTTAGCAATTATGTCTTCAAATATTTTTATACCCACTATCATCCTCCTATTCTTCTGAAACTCCTCTCCTTCTGAGAATCCAACTATAAATATGTTAGATGGTTGATATTGTTCCACAGGTTACTAACTGTATGTGCATTTATTTTCAGTCATTTTTTTTCTCTGATTCTCAGACTGGATAATTTCTACTAACTTGTTTTCCAGTTTACTATTTCTTCTGCAGTCTCCAATCTGCAAAGCCCATTAAATGAATTTACTATCTCAGATACTGTACTTTTCCATTATAGAATTTTCATATGATTCTTTCTTATAATTTCCATTTCTCACTAATATTGCTCATCATCTCACTTCTAATGTTCCTACTCTTCCTTAAGTCATTGAACATATTTACAATAGTCACTTTAAAGTGTTTGTCTTCTAATGCCAATAATTATGTCCCCTTGGAATCTGTTCATCTTGACTTTTTTCATTTTCATCATAAATTCTATTTTTTGGCTTTTGTGTATATCTAGTAATTATTGATTATATGTTAAACATTGTGATTGATATGTTGTTCATAAGATTATGTTTTGTTTTGTCGGGCAATTATATTGCTGGTAGATCCTGTAGACTTCTTTTCTTTTTATTTATAAGTGCTTATTTATGTTTGTTTTTGCCTTAGTCCAAGGAGGATGCAGTCTTACTTTATAACATTACTCTGCAAGGTATCTCCTCTCTGACTGGGCTAAACCTACATCTCTCAGTTTTGAATGACTTGGTGTTATCTGCATGCAGCTCTCAGCTTAACAGCAGGTGCTCTCTTTTGGGCCTAATGGACTCTTACTCTAAATCCAGCCCTTAACCCGGGACTTATAGAGAATCCCTCATATATTTCTGGGGCTTTCTCCCTGCACTTCTCCTTTATCTTCAGAGCCTTGTTCCAAATATACCAACTGGTTCAGAAACCCTGAAATCTTATCTCTGTTTTCTCAATCCATGAAGAACACTGATTTCTGCTAAGCCTCCACCTCCATGTGTGATGATCAGTAACTTCCTTCAGGCAGAAATCCAGATGGAAAATGAGTGTTTCTTCTTATGTGCTTCTGTTTTCTCAAGAATCACAGTCCTTCACTGCCTGTTGTCCAATACCTAAAAAACTTTCCTCATACATTTTGACCTGTATTATGGCTGTCAACAAGTTTGATACTAGGTCCGCCATCATGGTGTGAACCCAGGCCCAGTCACTGACATTTAAAATTTAATGCATGGGCTTAAACACCAGATAGTATAACTGGAGAGGACTAGTTAACTGTCAGATATATGTATAAAATAAAAATAAAATTTAAAACTTCTAGAATAAAATACAAGGAGATAAACAAATATGAAAAAAGAACTTGACAAACATAGAATGTAGAATTAGAAAATCTGAGCTATCTAAATAGATTTCCAAAGGAAGTGAATAGATGGATAATTCTGAATTTTTTTTAGAATTAATGAAAGACATACATCATCAAGTTCAGCAGTCACCCTGAACCCCAAGCAGAGTAGGGTGAAAAATTCACACTTACATTCAAGGTAATGGAACTTTAAAATGACATATATGAGGAAATTTTAAAAAAATACTTCTAATAACTAAGTTTAAAAATCATAGTAATCCTTAGAAAATACTTAAATGATAATGAAAACAGGACATATACAACCATATGCAACTTTACTGAAATAGTAAATAGAACAATTAAAACCATAAATTTTTTTAAAATAAAGGAGACCAATAATTAATCATCTAGACATCCATGTCAGATTCAATCAGTGCCCTATATATATGTGTTTCCTCAGCATTCATCATCCCCATGTGTACTGGGTTTCTTACTGTATGTAGCTATCACTCTCCTTCCTCCCTAAAGACTTTTATGGGATGCTTGGAACATGTATGGAACAGGCTGGATGTACTGGAGAGTTGATATTCTCAGAAGTAGCCCTCAGTCAGTGGTTTTACATATATATATATATTCCTTTGTATATATAGTCTCCCAGCTATTTGGGAGGTACATTTCTGAGGCATGTTCACTACCATCTACGAATGGAGATTGATGACCATTTGTCCATAGCAGTGAAATTCTTGTCAATGCACCCACTATTTGTTTCTACTCTCTCTACTAGAGCTTCCTGGAATCACCTCTCAAATAAACTATTTTCACTCTACTACTCTCAGAGTATGATTCTGTGGAAAACCAAATTGAGATAGTATCTATTTAAGAGGCATGTTCACTACCATCTACGAATGGAGATTGATGACCATTTGTCTATAGCAGTGAAATTCTTGTCAATGCACCCACTATTTGTTTCTACTCTCTCTACTAGAGCTTCCTGGAATCACCTCTCAAATAAACTATTTTCACTCTACTACTCTCAGAGTATGATTCTGTGGAAAACCAAATTGAGATAGTATCTATTTAAGAAGTTATCAAAAGAATTATATAATAAACTCAAAAGAGAGTAGAAAGGTCTTGAAATAAATGTATAAAAATAAATTTGAAATCTTAGACAAATGGAAAATTTTCAAGAACGATTCAAAATACCAAAACTCAATATTAAGAAATGAAAATATCTGACTAGATATAGACTCATAAACTTAAAAAACAGTTAAAATGTAGTTCCTTCTCTTCCACCCATATGTAAAAATCTAGATATTCTTACAGGTTTTATATTTAAGAACTAGTAATTCCATTCTTATATACACTCTTTAAAAGATGAGATTAAGAGAATATAATTCTAAATCATTCCATAAGTCTAGTATAACCAATGAAGAACACTGGGAGTAAAAAGAATTTCAGTCAAATCATACTATCATAGATTTTAAAATTCTAAACAAAATATTCATAACCAAGCTAGGCCTTCCTTAGAAATGCAAGTTTAGTTTAATATTAGAAAATGTATTCATTTAATACATAACAGATTCGTGAATAAGACTGATATTAATGGATGCAGAAAAGATTTTTAGAAATTCAACATCTATTTGTACTAATAAGGAAAAACCTTAGTATAAGAGAACTTCTATAACCTGATAAACATAATGCTGGGCAAGTAAAGGAAGCTGCCGAATGAACTATTCACTGTCAAGTTTAAATGTATGGAAAATAATGCTTTACATTTAGTATTTAGCAAAAATATAGCTATTCATTTGAAAAATAAACCCCTAGATCACAATGTTCATTTTCTATGGTGAAAATGGAAGTTATTGGAAACAGAGAGAAATGTTTTAAAAAGCATTTGTGATAGCAAGGTGCTAGATACATTGATGCTTATTATTTTTAATGTTTATAACCATTAGCATGATGAAAACACTGCATAATTAAAGGTAAATTTTATCTTTATTTCTTTGATTTTGTGGGTGTTTAATTTTTTTAGACTGATTTTGCTCCTTTAGTAATAAGAGCCTTTTAAAAGTTATTACCATCAACATTTTGTCTCAGTTTTTTCCAAATTTTTTTTCCACTGATGACTGCCTGCCTATTAATTTTGAATACAGCTTTTGATGTTTTAATTTTGGCATAGACAATTTTTTTTTAATCTTATTAAGTCTTTCTTATCTCCCTTAAGACTTTCTTTTATTTTTATTGTAGTAGGTAAAGGTTATCTGCCTAGATTGCAAGATCCTATTTACCTATCTGGTGCATCCATCCTCCAGTTACTGTAAGTTTTATCTGTCCATGGCTCACAACTGCCCCTCTTCTTAGGAGAACTGCTCTCAGCTGATTGGGAGCTGTTTTACCTGGGAGGTCACAACCCTCTGGAGCGGGGGTTGTAGGACACAATCAATGATTGACTCACAGAGGAATACAAAAGCTGGTCCCTTGGCTTCAAGGTGGAATAAAGCTCCCCATTGTATTTAATTGGAGCTGTATGGACTCCAGCTTAAAATACACTCCTTACCTCTTCTTATTTCCCATCCTCCACCTTCTCACACTCATTCTTTCATGATAGCACGTTCTCAATAAATTGCATGCAAATACCTATCTAAGGCTCTACTTCTAGGGAATCTGACTAAAACAACCATTATGGCTTCCACAGCTCATATTACAAATTCACCTATATTTTCTTTCAGGTATTTTTTTGCTTTATATTGTACAATACATTATTGTATCTGTTACTGATAGTCTCTCATGTTCTTTCTTCCAAAATATCTTGGCTATTGATCAGACTATTCATATATATAACTACCTAATCATCCATTGCCATGGCAACATATGAATAATACGAATAATTTCAACTCTCAACCGAAAGATACCTTAAAAAACAAAACAGCAAAATAATAAGACTGCTCTGATATGACACCTAAAGCACAAGCAACAAAATAAAAAATAAGTGGGACAACACCAAACTAAAAAGCTTCTGCACAGGTAAAGAAATGGTCAACAAAATAAAAAGGCAACTTATGGAATGGGAGAATATTTGCAAACCACATGTATGATAAGGGGTTAATTTCCAAACTATATAAGGAACTTATACAACGCATTAGCCAAAAAATCCAAACAATCCAATTAAAAAATAGGAAAATTGAATAGACATTTTTCCAAAGAAGTTACTCAAATGACCTATAGGTATATGAAAAAGTGGTTAACATCAGCAATTATCAGGGAAAGGCAAATGAAAAGCACAATGAGATATCACCTTAGACCTTTACGAATGGCTGTCATCAAAAAGACAATAGTTAACAAGTGCTGGAGAGGGTGTGAAGGAAAGGGAACCCTTGTACACTGTTGGTGGGAATGTAATTTGGTGCACAGCCACTATAGAAAACAGTATATGGGCTTCTTAAAAAATTAAAAATAGAACTACCATATGATCTAGCAATTCCACTTCTGCATATATATCCAAAGGAAATGAAATCATCATCCTGAAGAGATATCTGCACCCCCTCTGTTCATTACAGCATTATTCACAGTAGCCAAGACAGGGAAACAACCAGCAGATGAATGAATAAAGATTTGGTATATATCTATAACAATAGGGATATAGGTATATAATTTAGCTTAAAAAAGAAGGAAATCTTGCTATTTTTGCAACAACATGAATGGAACTTGAGGACATTAAAGCTAAGTGAAATAAGTCAGACAGAGAAAGACAAATACTGTATGATCTTACTTATATATGGAATCTAAAAAGAAAAAAAAACCAAACTCATAGAAACAGAGAACAGATCGGTAGTCACCAGAGGCAGGGGGCAAGGAGTAGGGTAGTTGGTGAAGGTGGTCAAAAAGTACAAACATCCAGTTATAAGATAAATAAGTTCTGGGGATGTGATGCACAGCACGACAACTATAATTAACAATACTGCACTGTATATTTTAAAGTTGCTAAAATACTAAATCTTAAAAATTCTCATCACAAGAAAAAAAATGTAATTATGTGAGTTGATGGGTGTTAACGTAAATTATTGTGATTTCTCAAAATATAGATTTATATTTGATATATATAAATATGTAAAATCATTAAGTTGTACATCTCAAATTTATATAGCATTATATGTCAGTCATATGTCAATAAAGTGAAAAAACTGAAAGCACCATATAGGTATTGAGATTTTATCAGGTCTCTAAAATGTAGATGACAAAAAAAAAAACAACAACTAAGTTAGCTTAGATAAAATAGAAATTTATTGGCCAATAAAAACCAAGAAAGGACTAAACATCCAAATTACAAAAAAGATGGATCAGGTATCTGTCTCTGAACCAGTCAAATATCCAGAAATGCCCATTTGTATGGTTTTACAGGTGCAAGAATGGCTGGGGAGGGGAGCGAGAGAGATGTATGTTCTGGCTAGAGAGTGACATAGATATCAAATGTATTCTTGCTTGAGGGTTCTTTCTCATAATGAGTAATTTCTCTACAGCCTTCATCTTTATCTTGTGCGGAGCTGACCAGAGCATCTCTGAAATCCCTAATTCATTTACTCATGGTTTGAACCTGATGTTTTTTGTAGGAGCTATTCAGAAGCAATAATATGGCAGTGGAAACCATAACTGATAACCCAGTGTCCCATAGTCTAACAGAAGAAGGAATGTACCAATTATAAATATTGATCACTATCTGTATCTTTATCTTCTATAAGTCTTCTTAACATGATAAAAAATAAACAAAACTACATATCTTTGGCTTTCTTGACATTTAGTCAATTGTTCAATGTTAAAAAATATAGTCAGAATGCAATTATTTTGACACATTCTTTACACTGTCCCCTTATATTTGAGTACCAGGCAAAGGTACTATTTGTTAAATTTTGCTGTATCTAGACTTCCAGAAAGTTCTTTAATTCCTGAAATCATGGGGTTGAAAAGTTACAGGATACAAAGTAAAAATTTGTTGAAATGTCTTCATTAAGGTTAAATTAAACAGAAGAAAGTGTTGATTAGATGTAAAGAAAACCTAAATGAGCTAAGTCTATGAGACTGTGAAATAGACTCCCTAAGGGCAGCCTCTGAAAGGAGTCTTTCAAAATTACCCAAGCAAAATTCTTTCAGGCAGAGACTGTAGGTTTTTGGGGTTTTTTTTTTTTAACCTAACATTGTTGGAAAAGCAGAGCATGTGAATCAGAAATGAATTTTTCAAACCTATAAGGCATTATGATCCTGAGTTTCCATTCTAACCTATCTGTGTATTTTTTAATCCTTGATGTAAAATGTCTTTGTAACCTTGGCTATGTTGCCACTTCTGGACTAGCTTTTGCCATGCTTAGCAAGCATGTGAAGAACCAAGACTTGGCTGGAAAATGCTCCCAAAGCAAATGTCCAGTGGTTTAAAATTATGCTACATTCAGAATTCTAGACAAATTGCATTACCTTCTCACAACTGCTTAAAAGGGAAAGCTGTTTGCTGCCTTCCTAGAACAATAGATACCTATTGGCTTTCTGATCTTTTAGCAACAGTTTGTAGAATCTTTATCCCTAGATTTTCCTTTGACCATGGTTTCTCACAATTTTCTGAATACTTAAAATCGTTTATACACTCTGGATACAGAGGTCTACTGACCTCTATTTTCTGGCTTAGACTATTCAGACTAAAGGTTCCTATGTGTCTCTGCCACTGGGTGATTAAATACACTTTATTCATTATCTGTCCTTGATCACAAACCTTTGACTCTCTTGTGAATTTCCTGTCTCATTTACTAGATTTGCTGTAGCATCCCACTTATCTTGATATCTGGGTTCACATACATGTTTGTGGATTCTCCTGTCTACCCCCATGACCTCTGCCTTGTTCTCACTCTTCATTTCAGAGTTATGTTAATCACATCTTCATGTAGATTATATAATGGGCCAACTGGAAAAACTGTATAAGGTGGCTAGATGGAAGAATTAACAGCTATTGACTGATAACTTATGTATCTCTGCATTTCACCACAAAACTGGTACATATTTCAGATGACACAGAATGAAGAAACTGTTGAAGGCCCTGAGGCTAAGAATGCTGCAATGGTAGAGTTGTTTTGCTGGTGTGAAGGAAATAAGTTATTAGCAGAAAGCTGGTGACCACAGAAAATAACCAACAATTTCCGTAGGTAGTTCCTGATGAATTTTCTTGAAAGAAAAGTATTAATAGAGGACCAAATTATATCATCTGTAAATACTTTAGGCTGTAACCATAGGAAGTTTGTTTTAACAGACATATATTTAAACTGGGCTAAGGGGGAGATCCTAGCAGAGAGTAGAAAATGAGACTATTTCCAAATTTATGCCTGGGAGTTTAATTTTGCCCTTCTAGAAATAAAACAAAAAATAGAGAGATTCCTTGAGAAAAACTATTTACATAATTTTTAATTCCAGGAAGCACATTCTCACACAATCTCATACCTGAGCTAACCTCTAAAACAGAAGAAACAACTAAAGCAAAGAGTTCCAGTTAGCCAACAACATAAAACTACCTTTGTCTCTGGTATAAAATAATGTCAAAAATCAGGTTCTAAATACAATGAGCTACTTCTCCTGTCCAGCAAACTTCTGTACCACTATATGGAGGGTTTTAAAAATATTAGCTGTAAAAGTAATATCTTCATTTATTTATAAAGTAGTTGAATTTTCTAGATAGAGTTCAAGTAATTACTTTTATTTTTAAAATTTTAAATAAGATCTTTCTTATTATAAAAGATGTCTATATTCACTGTGGAAAATTTTGAAACACAAAAAAATAATTAAAAATATTAATTTTATTTCTTAAATGTAACTATCACTATATCATTAAATCAATTTGTGATTTAAATGTATTACTATATCACCAAGTTAATTTATATATGAATGTTTACTTTATCCCTTTTGTCCATTTATACGTAAATTAATTTAGAGACATAGTGATCTAAATTTTCTTTTTATATTACATATGAAATATTTTCCAATTTAATTAATGTTCTCTAAAATACAAGGATGATGATTATAGAATATGTATTCTATAGAAATGTAATAATTTATTTTATTTATCCCCAGTTATTGGGCATTTAAAATATTTCCAGTTTTATAATATAAATACCATGGTGATTAACATTTGGAAATTAAATACTCATACATATTTGACTTTTTTCTCAGGATAATTTCTTGAAGTTTAATTTAGTCAAAAGATATAAATATTTTAGCAATTTTGCTTAATTGTCAAGTTTCCATCCAGAAAAAAACTATACTGATATAGTCTCCCAGCAGCTGTGGTAAAGGTTGCCATTTTCCAATTTCTGCACACCTTCAACGATAAGTTATTGTAATTTTTAGATGCCTTTTTTTATGAAAAAGGATATTATATTGTTTAAATTTGTATTGCTTTGATTATTAGAGTTTTCTGGAATTTGGTCAATAAAATTAAAACACGTAACAATAAATAAGGCCACTGATTTCAATCTGTTACTTAATGCTATGTCTCATAATGTTATATCATACTATTCTCACTTGCCATTGTATACCTATTAAAACCTGATCTTAATTATAACACATTTATGGTCATATCCTGAATATGGAATTATAATAATGAAACAATATTATTAAAAGCATCTCAATTAAACTCTTAAATTACATATTTATGGTATTTAGAAATACAAAAAGATATATTTCTGGAAAGATAGTTTTGCTAAGCAAGGAAGATTTATTTTGAACGGAAATATTGTACCTAAAACTTCACAAATATATATATACTGGGAATAATATAATGTCCAATAAAATATACTACATACAGAACCATAGAGTAGGTCCTGATGTAACATAATTAGTCATAAAACACATGCTATGCCTGCCCCCTTACATTAATCATTACAAAAGAGCTTCACTGCTGTTGGCAGTAACTTGATTTATTATTAATAATGTACTCTGACACAATCCAAAACGTGGATATTGGACATAATTTCATAGAAAGCATCTAAATAGACTGTGCAATGATATTGGAAAGAAAAACGAAACCATGATTCTACCCAACCATGGTACTGCACCATCACAGAGCAATTTCTCCCTGGATTGCACACCTGCTTTCTGGCCCATTAAGTCCTGCTGTCTTTACAAGGAACTGAGGTTGTAATGTCTTTCCCAAATGCATATTTTTATAGGACCATGCATAACAAGTACACATGAATCTACATGTTGCCAACCTCATTTTTAACATGTTCAATCTGACTGGAACAGGAAAATAGTCAATGTAGAAGATAAATCTCTTAATTGCTTAAAGCTCCTCAGCAGTCATTTCCTGACAAGCATTGCAAGAATTCCCTGTGGCTGTGAATTACTATTCTGTTCACTTATACATTCCTAGAAACAGGATCTGATATCATTTTTCATAAAGAAGTGGTATTTAGGAATAATAATGTGCACATCAGATTTGATTTTATTTTTATGCACATCAAAATTCTACTGCTTCAAACCCTTGCAGTCACCTATCATTACAGTAATTCTGGTTGGCTATTTCTCCCCTTTCACTGATGTGCAAGGACCACTTCTCAATGATATTTTCATGGTGTGCAGAACACATGAAGAGTTAGCTAAAAAAATCATTTCAACAGTAGGCTTCCAGTGGGAATGTCAATGAGCTGACGGTATCTTGGACATATTATCTGCATTCCTGAGCTTTATTTTATTTGCAAGATTAAAAATGTTTGAGGTGAAAGGAGTGATCTGTACCTGATGGAACAATAGTCTTTCATCAGAGATGTGTGTGTGTTGAAAGATAAGGCAGCTGCTATGAGGAGATTATAAAACTGGGTTCTTTGACATATAATCTGGAACCCAAATTTGCACATTTCTTTTACCTTAAAATATTTGATACAAAGTTTTATAAGTTGTTATCATACTTCCTTTACTTCGAATATATATATGCAATTTTCTTTTTACTATCTTGATTCATTGTCAGCTAAAATTAAAGGTTAAAATTGTCTTGGTGGGCTAATAAAGGTCAGAATGATCAACTAATTTCCCCTGTGGAAATATAATAATCATTTAACTTTGCAATTATTGAATGACAATATTTCTTAAAATAGCATATGGAAAACTATTTTCCCCCAATGTTTAGAAAATATTGAAAAGGGATAAAATATACACTAGAGGCTTATTCTTCGAATTCCTAGGAAAGAATGGTATTAAAAGAGGGAATAAATGATGATTCTAACTTCTGATTTAACTTGAAAGAAAACATTTTAAGTATTAGTATTTTGAGTTTTTGTTTAATGATACTCATTTTAAAGAAATAACCAGAGATATCTCAGGAAATATAGATGCCACAAGGACCAGAAAATAATCTGAACTTCATTTTTTTTAGTTTTGCTATGTATTTTATTCAGTTTATTCCTTTCTTGTGTTTTCTAACAGTATGTTCTCTCCATATTTTATGAACTTGAGATCGTTATTATGAAGAGGCAAGGATAAAAGAAAGCAAGTTCTTCTCGAGGACAGAGTCAAAGTACCAAAGGGGAAATCAACAGAGAAATCACCAGAATCTTTTCTGCTCCCTACAAAAATGTAAAAATATGTCCTTTCTCAGCAAAGGAGACAAAAAAATAGTTTTTAGAAAAACTAAATAACAAGTCCAACTTCAATACCCAGTTATATTATTTTATTTACATTTCACTTTATTTCAGTCTAGTATTGACTTAATTAAGTATACCAAGTCCTTCACGTCTCTTCATTACAACCAACGTGTGTAAAAGATAACTCGGGAGAAGTTTTCCAGTGAATAGAAAAGGAATTATACGCACTACTCAATAAAAGTGAAATGAGTAACAAGGATAACAACATCTAAAGCATGTATCACATAACCCTAGTGAGATTTTAACCTACGTAATTACTAGGTCAGCACACTGACTCACGGTATTTCCAAGTTGTATCAAAATGCTTTGTGATTTAGCTTTGGGGAAATATCTCAGGTATATATCAAGAGTTATGCTCCTGTGTACAGAATCAGGTCTTCTGAAAACTGCTTGATAATATGTTGTTTCTAAATGATATCGAACTACTTGAAAAGTGAAGAATCTTAACCATTTAATTTCCAGATCCAGTTGACACTAAAACACTCATTTCTTTCTTTAACTGAATCTATCAAAAACATACTGTTTTTGCAAACCAATCATTTCCAACCATAATCTTGTAATGTTCATAGATACCCATCTAAAATAATCAAAAAATTGTTCTATCGCATTGTATGTATTTTTAAAATTTTTATTTATTTATTTGTTTTTGGCTGCATTGGGTCTTCATTGTTGTGCGTGGGCTTTCTCTAGTTGCGGTGAGAGGGGGTTACTCTTCGTTGCACTGCGCAGGCGTCTCATTGCGGTGGCTTCTCTTGTTGTGGAGCACAGGCTCCAGGCGCGTGGGCTCAGAAGTTGTGGCTTGCGGGCTCCAGAGCGCAGGCTGAGTAGTGTGGCACACGGGCTTAGTTGCTCCATGGCATGTGGGATCTTTGTAGACCAGGGCTCGAACCCCTGTGCCCTGCACTGGCAGGCGGATTCTCAACCACTGCGCCACCAGGGAAGTCCCTATTGCATTGTATTTAAAATATAACATATACTACTTTTGCAGGGAATAGCAGCATGAAATTATTCAAACATTTGTTGGGAGGTGGGGGGAATTGCTAATAGACATAAACACCTGCAAAAAGATTGCATATTTATCTTATTTAATCTTCTTGACAATCCTTTGAAATACTATTATTAAACTGTGCATTTTCTTAGATGAGGTACTTAAGATTCAGAGAAATTAAATAATTTACCCACTAGTCCACAGCTCTGACTTGAAGCCAGATCATTTTGAATTGCACATCTGCACCGCTGGTGAGCATTAATGGATATGGGCAGCTTCATGTGGTGAGGAAATGAAAATGATTCTTAGACTGGGTTACATAGAAACCTTTGATCACTTAAGTAACAATTCTGATATCCATGTAGTTTCTACTTTATGTCAATTATAGTAACTGAAAAAACTAACCAAGTAGCTGCTCATCACTTAGCTGATAGGCATTCACATTCTCCTTTCCCTCAGAGGAAGACTCAAGTTCTCTGGTCCTGGAAGCAGTGTAATGATGAAGGACATGAGTCAGCAGGCCTGGACACCAGTCCAGGCCCCAAACTTACCGGTTGTGTTAAGCTGGTTTGCTTTTAACATCTCTGAGTGACAATTCCCTCATCTAAATGTGAGAATAATAATCAGATGCAGAGAATGTGAAAATTAGAAGAAATAGATGGACCATATTTCTGGTTAAGAATAAATTCAGTTTTGCATCTCGAAACAGAGCTGCAAAAATTTAAACTCACATGGAAGAGATACCTATATAGTTTCATCTAGTTTTTATTGTATATATTAATTTCTAATATGATTAGAAAAGAACAGAACAGCACTGGGCAAAAAAATAAAAGTGTCTTCTAATGTGATGTCCATGGTTTATGGTTGTACAGCTTTTTTTTTTTTTTTTTTAAAGAATCACTATTAACTGGGGAGATATTATTAGAAACACAATAGAAAACTCCAGGAAATTTCTGATTTTCCTTTTGATTCACAGGCCAGCTTCTTGACTGTCCTTCTTAGTATGCACAACCTGTTTAGAGTTAAAATTGTCTCATGGTATATGTGGTGAGTGCGATTTGCCAGGATAATTCCACATGGTTCTGCAATAGCAGGGCCACGGGAAAACTAGTTCCTGATCATCATGAACATGTGAGGTACATGGTCAACCACAACGTTAACCAATTCTGTTCCAAGTGCTATAATAACAATGTATTATATATTGTTACATTAATTATGTGGATTTTATACTTAAAACTTCTCAGGAGTACTTCACTTCCACATTATTAAAATTTGAAATAGTTGTATTCAGATGTCATATTAAAATAAATTAAAGATTACAATCTGGAAAAGGCAGAATTATGGACACAGTAAAAAGATCAGTGGTTGTCAGGGGTTGGAAGGAGGAGGATGAACAGATGAAACATAGAAGATTTTTAAGGCAGTGAAACTACTCCATATGATACTATAATAGTGGATACGTGCCATTACATATTTGTCAAATCCACAGAACGTACAACACCAAGAGTGAAACCTAACGTAAACTATGGACTTCGGGTGATAATGATGTGCCAGTGTAGGTTTACTGATTATAACAAATGTACCACTGTGGTGCAGGGTGTTGATGGTGGGGAGGCCGGGGGTGGGGGCATGGGCAAGGGGGCTTATGGGGACACAATTTTCTGCTCAATTTGGCTGTGAACGTAAAACTGTTCTTTAAAAAAATCCTATTTAAAAGAAAAAACTAATCAGAGAAATGTTGTAGTCTTATTTAATGTAGGAATCCTAGCTCTGTGCATTAGCTTATTTATAGCAAATAATTTGTATTTATATTTAATGTGTATGAAATTTTAATTAAAAACATAAATGGCCAATGAAAATCCAAATATACTCATTCGTTAGTCATCTTGGAAATAAAAGTTAATTTACCATGAGATGTGTCTAAAGATTGAAATAAAAAATAAATAGGTAACAAACTTGGGAAGGGTGAGAAATAAAAATTGTCATATACTGTTCATGGGAGCATCAGTGGTACAACTACTCTGGAAAACCATTTAGCAGAAGCTACTAAATAAAGCTAAATATATAGATGCCCCTTGACCCAAAAAACATGAATGATTGTGGCCATAGCAGCATTATTTTAATAGGCAAAATACTGAAACAACCCAAATGTTCATCAACAGTAGAATAAATGGTGATATATTTACACAACAGAAACTATGCAGCAATACATGAAACAAACTTCAATGACACGCAAGAGTAGGAATGAATATCACATACATAACTTTAAGAAAAAGAGTCCAGATTTTATTATCCCATATTTATGATGCACAAAAAAGAATTTTATAATGTTTAAAGTCGGTCTAGATGTTTCTCTGGGTAGGTGTAGTGAGTAGAAGGAGGTCGAGGGGAGCCTTGAGTGGCAGGCAATTTTCTGTTTCTTGATCCACATGTTCTTTCATCATGTGTACAATATAGGAACATTTCTTGAGCCGAATGTTAATGCCACACCTATTTTCCCATATATTAGTTGAACATGACAAAGGAGCAGGGGCACAGAAGCTGAGGTGAAGTCCATTTCAAACTGGAAATGCAAAAATTCTTGTGCTTCCACAGGTTACAGTGTTAAATATTGTGAAATAATGGTTGTTACATAACACATTACATTTAAATTAATTCCAAAGTTGTCAGTTTATCTAAAGAATTACGAGAAGCCAGTGATGGTCATCGTGGAGACTTTCTTTTACCAAGATACCAAACGATGTAAGCACAAGATCCTTCTCTGAAAATTATTTTTCTCCACCAAATATTTTCACACATATAAGAATGTATTTAAAATAAAGTGTTTTAAGAATTTTTAAGAGGCGTTATAAAGGGGAAAGAGAGCCCTTGAGAAAATTTGACTTCTCAACTGAAAGACTATATAGAAATGAGTGCTATATGATTAAGTGGTTTTCCCTATGCTAAGATGAACAGTTTTAACTAATACTTTTGGAGCTATGTCAATTTTCCATGGTCATTGGTCATTGATTCAATGTTATTAATTTTATATTTACTACAAATGCCCCCTAAAACTACTGGTAGGTGTCTTAGATTGGTTGTCCAGAAAGGAGAGAAAGATCCATGAACATATAATTTATTAGGAAAAATCAGTAGGAGAGTGGGTAAGTGGAACCAGGAAGAAATGTAGCCAGACAAGTCTAAGTTATCAAACAAAATCCCATAGTGCTTAACTGTGGCTCAATCTCTCAGGGAGCTCTGGATACACTGTAGGGAACACCTCAGAGTAGCCTGGATCAAAGGCAGGGACTTGGAGTATTTAAGCTCCCAGGTCTAAAATCTTTGGCTAAGGGCTGGCTTCAAAGGAACATAACTTTTTACGCATTTCTGGCTCCATGTGTGCATAGTCAAAGTAATGGCAGCCTGAGACGGTCCCCTGACAAAGAGTCACAGGTGCTGGCTCAGGAGTGAAAGTCCAACAAGAGCAGGTGTGCATGGTAAAGAGCTCTACAGGGATTCGGACAGAGCACCTATGGCATCTGCTACAGTAGGTTTGCTTTCCTTTAACATAAAAGACAAAATAGAATGATTGCTTGCTTAATAAAATGTCCCTTTACAAAACTGTTTTGTCCATGAGGAGTTTCCTTAAACAATGAGGATGAATTCATACATTCATTCAATGAGTGTTTTAGGCATGTATTCACCACCAAACTTCATGGTAAAAAGATTTTAAAAAGGATAAAAAGAGTTAACAGAGCATTGTCCCTGTCATCAGATGAAAATATAGCAGGTGAAGGAAGAACAAATAAGCTGCAGAAATACAGGAGAAGTACATTACATGGTGCCATGCAAGAAGCACCTGTCTATACTCAGTGGTCAGGCTTCACAGAAGAAGCAACTTCAGGTTGTATTGATACAGTGCTGAGGATTTTCATACATAAATAAAGGAGAAAGATAATTTACTGAGGGCTCTGGCAAGAGAGTAGTGGATGTGATTGTTTGAATGCATACTTTAAATTGGTAGAAGATAACTGATAGATTGAAATAAGAGGCAAGTTTAACACATTAGAAATTTCTATGAGAAATTTTAAAAGATCACCATAAGAACAAAGGCACGACAGAGTAGTAAGAATAACAAAGCACTGAAAATAGGAATGCAGTAATGAAGGGGTTGTCTTAGTCTGTTTATGTTACTGTAATAGAATACAATAGACTGGGTAGTTTGTAAACAACAGAAATATGTTTCTCATAGTTCTGAAGACTAAGAAGTCAAAGATCAGGGGCTTCCCTGGTGGCGCAGTGGTTGCGCGTCCGCCTGCCGATGCAGGGGAACCGGGTTCGCGCCCCGGTCTGGGAGGATCCCACATGCCGCGGAGCGGCTGGGCCCGTGGGC
>NC_041223.1:56333237-56336929 GCF_002837175.3 Physeter macrocephalus | reverse complement strand
CCCCGCAACGGGAGAGGACCCAGCAGAGGGAGGCCCGCATACCACAAAAAAAAAAAAAAAAAAAAAGAAGTCAAAGATCAAAGCACGAGATCTGGGGTCTGGCAAGAGCCTATTTCTGGTTCTTAGACACTCGTTTTCTTGCTGTGTCCTCACAGGACAAAAGCGGCAAAGGAACTCTCTGGGCTCTCTTTTATAAGGGCACTGATCCTATTTAGGAAGGATCCACTCTCAATGAACTAATCAACTCCCAAAGGCCCCACCTCCAAATATTATAACATTGGGGATTAGGTTTCAACATACGAATTTTTCAGGGACACAAACATTCAGTCTATAGCAGAGGTGGAAAAGTTCAAAACAATAATGGAAACATCTGATTACTGGTTATAAATTGAGTTTGGATTTAGAGTCAATCAAAATAAAATCAAGGAACTAAAGGGTTAAAATTTTGAATGATTTGAGTCAGAAGTAAAGATTAGAATAAGTTTTCATAGTCTTGGATGAGGTAAAGAATTTACCTGGAGGTTAGAAAAGAAAGAAAAAAAAAGCCTCAAGAGTGGTACAACTAATCAAAAAATACATTGAGAAAAATGAAAATGGAAGTACAATATATCAAAACTTATGAGATGCAGCAAAAGCAGGTCATAGTGTTAAATACCTACATCAAGAAACAAGACAAATCTCAAATAACCTAACTTTATACCTCATGGAACTAGAAAAAGAAGAACAAATGAAGCCCAAAGTTAGTAGAAGGGAGGAAATAACAAAGATCAGAGTGGAAATAAATGAAATAGAAACTAAAAATACAATAGAAAAGATCAATGAAACAAAGACCAGTTTTTTGAAAGAATAAACAACATTGACAAATCTTTAGACTCACAAAGTAAAAAAGAGAAAGGACTCAAATAAAATCAGAAATGAAAGAGAAGACCTTACAACTGATAGCACAGAAATACAAAGGATAATAAGTGACTGCTACAAACAATTATACACCAACAAACTGGACAACGTAGAAGACATGAATAAATTCCTAGAAACATAAAATCTTCCAAGACTGAATCGAGAAGAAATAGAAAATCTGAACAGACTGATAACCAGTAATGAAATTGAATCAGTAATCAAAAACCTCCCAAACAAAAGTTAGGACCAAATGGCTTCCCTGATGAATTCTACCAAACATTCAAAGAAGAATTAATACCAATTGTTCTCAGACTCTTCTGAAAACGAAAGAAAAGGGAACATTTCCAAAATAATTTTACAAGACCAGTGCCAGGTTAGAACACCACAAAAAAAGAAAACTATAGGCCAATATCCTTTATGAACACAGATGCAAAAATCCTCAACAAAATATTAGCAAACCAAATTCAACAATATATTAAAAGGATCATAAAACACAATCAAGTGGGATTTATCCCAGGGATGCAAGGATGTTTCATCATCTGCAAATCAATACTAAACACCACCTTAACAAAATAAAGGATAAAAACTATATGATCAACTCAATAGATGCAGAGAAAGCACTTGACAAAATCTGTCATCCATATATGATAAAAACTCTCAAAAAAGTGGGTATAGAGAGATCATACCTCAACATAATAAAGGCCATATATGACAAACCCACAGCTAACATCATACTCAATTATGAAAAGCTGAAAGCATTTCCTCTAAGATCAGACACAAGACAGGAAAGTCTACTCTTACCACTTTCACTCAACGTATTATTGGAAGTCCTAGCAAGAGTGATTAGGCAACAAAAAGAAATAAAAAGCACACAAAACAGAAAGGAAGAAGTAAAACTGTCACTATTTGCAGATGACATGATATTATATATAGAAAATACTGAAGACTCCACCAAAAAACTGTTAGTATTGATACATGAATTACAAGATACAAAATCAATATACAAAAATCAGTCTCATCTACATACACTGACAACAAACCATCGGGAAGACAAATTAAAGAAACAATCCAATTTACAAATACACCAAAAAGAATAAAATACCTAGGAATAAATTTAACCAAGGAGGTGAAAGTCCTACACAGAAAACGACAAGACACTGATGAAAGAAATTAAAGGTGACAAAAATAAATGGAAAGGACGAGACCTTCAAGATGGCAGAGGAGTAAGACATGGAGATCAACTTCCTCCCCACAAATACATCAGAAATACATCTACATGTGTAACAACTCCTACAGAACACCTACTGAATGCTGGCAGAAGACCACAGACTTCCCAAAAGGCAAGAAACTTCCCACATACCTGGGTAGGGCAAAAGCAAAAACAGAGACAAAGAATAGGGACAGGACCTGCACCCCTGGGAGGGAGCTGTGAAGCAGGAAAAGTTTCCACACACTAGGAAGCCCCTTTGCGGGTGGAGACTGTGGGTGGTGGAGGGGGGAAGCTTTGGAGCCACGGAGGAGAGCGCAGCAACAGGGGTGCAGAGGGCAAAGCGGAGAGATTCCCGCACAGAGGATCGGTGCCGACCAGCACTCACCAGCCCGAGAGGCCTGTCTGCTCACCAGCCGGGTCGGGAGGGGGCTGGGAGCTGAGGTTCAGGCTTCGGTCAGAAGCCGGGAGAGGACTGGGGTTGGAGGCGTGAACGCAGCCTGAAGGGGGCTAGAGTGCCACCGCTAGCTGGGAGGGAGTCCGGGAAAATGTCTGGACCTGCCTAAGAGGCAGGAGACCATTGTTTCGGGGTGCACGAGGAGAGGGGATTCAGAGCACCACCTAAACGAGCTCCAAAGACAAGCATGAGTCACGGCTTTCACTGCGGACACCAGAGACGGGTATGAAAAGCTAAGGCTGCTGCTGCCACCACCAAGAAGCCTGTGTGTGAGCACAGGTCACTATCCACATCTCCCCTCCTGGGAGCTTGTGCAGTCCACCACTGCCAGGGTCCCGTGATCCAGGGACAACTTCCCCGGGAGAACGCATGGCATTACATCGGCCTCTGCCACCGCAGGCTCGCCCCACATTCCGTACCCCTCACTCCCCATGGCCTGAGTGAGCCAGAGCCCCCGAAGCAGCTGCTCCTTTAACCCCGTCCTGTCTGAGTGAAGAACAGACGCCAGAGGACGACCTACATGCAGAGGCAGGGCCAAATCCAAAGCTGAACCACAGGAACTGTGTGAACAAAGAAGAAAAGAGGAAATTTCTCCCAGCAGCCTCAGGAGCAGAGGATTAAATCTCCACAATCAATTTGATGTATGCTGCATCACTGGAATACCTGAATAGACAACGAATCATCCCAAAATTGAGGTGGTGGACTTTGGGAACAACTGTAGACTTGGGGTTTGCTCTCTGCATCTAATTTGTTTCTGCTCCTATGTTTATCTTAATTTAGTATTTAGAGATTATTATCATTGGTAGATTTTTTTATTGATTTGGTTACTGTCTTCCATTTTTAAAATATATATAGATATATATATATACATATATATACATACATATATGTATATATATATACATATATATATACATACATATTTTTCCTTTTTCTCCTTTTGTGAGTGTGTATGTGTATGCTTCTTTTTGTGACTTAGTCTGTAAAGCTTTCCTTTTACCATTTGTCCTACAGCTCGGTCAGTCCTTTTTTTTTCTTTTTGTATAGTTTTTAGTGCTTGTTATCACTGGTGGATTTGTTTTTTGGTTTGGATGCTCTCTTCTTTCTTTCTCTCTTTTTTTCTCCCTTTTC
>NC_041223.1:56323955-56326771 GCF_002837175.3 Physeter macrocephalus | reverse complement strand
GGTCAGAAGCCGGGAGAGGACTGGGGTTGGAGGCGTGAACGCAGCCTGAAGGGGGCTAGAGTGCCACCGCTAGCTGGGAGGGAGTCCGGGAAAATGTCTGGACCTGCCTAAGAGGCAGGAGACCATTGTTTCGGGGTGCACGAGGAGAGGGGATTCAGAGCACCACCTAAACGAGCTCCAAAGACAAGCATGAGTCACGGCTTTCACTGCGGACACCAGAGACGGGTATGAAAAGCTAAGGCTGCTGCTGCCACCACCAAGAAGCCTGTGTGTGAGCACAGGTCACTATCCACATCTCCCCTCCTGGGAGCTTGTGCAGTCCACCACTGCCAGGGTCCCGTGATCCAGGGACAACTTCCCCGGGAGAACGCATGGCATTACATCGGCCTCTGCCACCGCAGGCTCGCCCCACATTCCGTACCCCTCACTCCCCATGGCCTGAGTGAGCCAGAGCCCCCGAAGCAGCTGCTCCTTTAACCCCGTCCTGTCTGAGTGAAGAACAGACGCCAGAGGACGACCTACATGCAGAGGCAGGGCCAAATCCAAAGCTGAACCACAGGAACTGTGTGAACAAAGAAGAAAAGAGGAAATTTCTCCCAGCAGCCTCAGGAGCAGAGGATTAAATCTCCACAATCAATTTGATGTATGCTGCATCACTGGAATACCTGAATAGACAACGAATCATCCCAAAATTGAGGTGGTGGACTTTGGGAACAACTGTAGACTTGGGGTTTGCTCTCTGCATCTAATTTGTTTCTGCTCCTATGTTTATCTTAATTTAGTATTTAGAGATTATTATCATTGGTAGATTTTTTTATTGATTTGGTTACTGTCTTCCATTTTTAAAATATATATAGATATATATATATACATATATATACATACATATATGTATATATATATACATATATATATACATACATATTTTTCCTTTTTCTCCTTTTGTGAGTGTGTATGTGTATGCTTCTTTTTGTGACTTAGTCTGTAAAGCTTTCCTTTTACCATTTGTCCTACAGCTCGGTCAGTCCTTTTTTTTTCTTTTTGTATAGTTTTTAGTGCTTGTTATCACTGGTGGATTTGTTTTTTGGTTTGGATGCTCTCTTCTTTCTTTCTCTCTTTTTTTCTCCCTTTTCTTTTGAGCCGGGTGGCTGACAGGGTCTTCTTGCCCCGGCCGGGTGTCAGGCCTGTGCCTCTGAGGTAGAAGAGCCAAGTTCAGGACAGTGGTCCACCAGAGACCTCTCGGCTCCACATAATATCTAATGGCGAAAGCCCTCCCAGAGAACTCCATCTGAGCACTAAGACCCAGCTCCACTCAACGACCAGCAAGCTACAGTGCTAGACACCCTATGCCAAACAACTAGCAAGACAGGAACACAACCTCAACTAAAAGCAGAGAGGCTGCCTAAAATCATAATAAGGTCACAGACACCCAAAAACACACCACCGGATGCGGTCCTGCCCACCAGAAAGACAAGATCCAGCCTCATGTGTCAGAACACAGGCACCAGTCCCCTCCACCAGGAAGCCTACACAACACATTGAACCAACCTTACCCACTGGAGGCAGACACCAAAAACAACGGGAACTACGAACATGCAACCTGTGAAAAGGAGACCCCAAACACAGTAAGTTAAGCAAAATGAGAAGACAGAGAAACACACAGCAGATGAAGGAGCAAGGTTAAAACCCACCATACCAAACAAATGAAGAGGAAATAGGCAGTCTACCTGAAAAAGAATTCAGAGTAATGATAGTAAAGATGACCCAAAATCTTGGAAATAGACTGCAGAAATTACAAGAAACATTTAACAAGGACCTAGAAGAACTAAAGAGCAAACAAACAATGATGAATAGCACAATAAATGAAATTTAAAATTCTCTAGAAGGATTCAATAACAGAATAACTGAGGTAGCAGAACGGATAAGTGACCTTGAAGATAAAATATTGGCAAGAACTACCACAGAGCAGAATAAAGAAAAAAGAATGAAAAGTATTGAGGACAGTCTCAGAGACATCTGAGACAACATTAAACACACCAACACTCGAATTATAGGGGTCCCAGAGGAAGAAGAGAAAAAGAAAGGGACTGAGAAAATATTTGAAGAGATTATAGTGGAAAACTTCCCTAATATGGGAAAGGAAATAGCCAATCAAGTCCAGGAAGCACAGAGAGTCCCATACAGGATAAATCCAAGGAGAAACGTGCCAAGACATATATTAATCAAACTATCAAAAATTAAATACAAAGAAAAAACATTAAAAGCGGCAAGGGAAAAATCAACAAAAAACATACAAGGGAATCCCCGTAACGTTAACAGCTGATGTTTCAGCAGAAACTCTGCAAGCCAGAAGGGAGTGGCAGGACATATTTAAAGTGATGAAAGGGAAAAACCTACAACCAAAATTACTCTAGCCAGCAAGGATCTCATTCAGATTCGATGGAGAAGTTAAAATCTTTACAGACAGGGAAAAGCTGAGAGAATTCAGCACCACCAAACCAGCTTTACAACAAATGCTAAAGGAACTTCTCTAGGCAGGAAACACAAGAGAAGGAAAAGACCTATGATAACGAACCCAAAACAATTAAGAAAATGGTAATAGGAACATACATATCAATAATTACCTTAAATGAAACTGGATTAAATGCTCCAACCAAAAGATACATAATGGTTGAATGGATACAAAAACAAGACCCATATATATGCTGTCTACAAGAGACCCACTTCAGACCTAGGAACACATACAGACTGAAAGTGAGGGGATGGAAAAAGATATTCCATGCAAATGGAAATCAAAAGAAAGCTGGAGTAGCAAT
>NC_041223.1:56321540-56323288 GCF_002837175.3 Physeter macrocephalus | reverse complement strand
GAAATATCTCAAATAAACAACCTAACCTTACACCAAAGCAATTAGAGAAAGAAGAACAAAAAAACCCCAAAGTTAGCAGAAGGACAGAAATCATGAAGATCAGATCAGAAATAAAGGGGAAAAAAATGAAGGAAATGATAGCAAAGATCAATAAAACTAAAAGCTGGTTCTTTGAGAAGATAAACAAAATTGATAAGCCATTAGCCAGGCTCATCAAGAAAAAAAAGACAGAAGACTCAAATCAATAGAATTAGAAATGAAAAAGGAGAAGAATTGACACTGCAGAAATACAAAGGATCATGAGAGATTACTACAGCAACTATATGCCAATAACATGGACAACCTGGAAGAAATTGACAAATTCTTAGAAAAGCACAACATCCTGAGACTGAACCAGGAAGAAATAGAATACATAAACAGACCAATCACAGTAAGTGAAATTGAGACTGTGATTAAAAATCTTCCAACAAACAAAAGCCCAGGGCCAGATGGCTTCACGGGCGAATTCTATCAAACATTTAAAGAAGAGCTAACACCTAATTTTCTCAAACTCTTCCAAAATATAGCAGGGGGAGGAACACTCCCAAACTCATTCTACGAGGCCACCATCACCCTGATACCAAAAGCAGACAGAGATGTCACAAAGAAAGAAAACTACAGGCCAATATCACTGATGAACATAGATGCAAAACCCTCAACAAAATACTAGCAATCAGAATCCAACAGCACATTAAAAGGATCATACACAATGATCAAGTGGTGTTTACCCCAGGAATGCAAGGATTCTTCAATATATGCAAATCAATCAATGTGATAAACCACGCTAACAAATTGAAGGAGAAAACCATATGATCATCTTAATAGATGCAGAAAAAGCTTTCGACAAAATTTAACACCATTTATCATAGAAACCCTCCAGAAAGTGGGCATAGGTGGAACTTACCTCAACATAATAAAGGCCATATATGACAAACCCACAGCCAACATCGTTCTCAATGGTGAAAAACTGAAACCATTTCCACAAAGATCAGGAACAAGACAAGGTTGTCCACTCTTACCACTATTATTTAACATAGTTTTAGAAGTTTTAGCCACAGCAATCAGAGAAGAAAAAGAAATAAAAGGAACCCATATTGGAAAAGAAGTAGTAAAGCTGTCACTGCTTGCAGATGACATGATACTATACATAGAGAATCCTAAAGATGCTACCAGAAAACTACTAGAGCTAATCAATGAATTTGGTAAAGTAGCAGGATACAAAATGAATCCACAGAAGTGTCTTGCATTCCTATACACTAATGATGAAAAATATGAAAGATATTAAGGAAACGCTTCCATTCACCACTGCAACAAAAAGAATAAAATACCTAGGAATAAGCCTACCTAAGGAGACAAAATACCTGTATGCAGAAAACTATAGGACACTGATGAAAGAAATTAAAGATGATACAAACAGATGGAGAGATATACCATGTTCTTGGATTGGAAGAATCAACATTGTGAAATTGACTATATTACCCAAAGCAACCTACAGATTCAATGCAATCCCTATCAAACTACCACTGGCATTTTTCACAGAATTACAACCAAAAATTTCACAATTTGTATGGAAAAAAAGAAGACCCTGAATAGACTAAGCAATCTTGAGAAAGAAAAATGAGCTGGAGGAATCAGGCTCCTGGATTTCAGACTATACTACAAAGCTAGAGTAATCAAGACAGTATGGTACTGGCACAAAAACAGAAATA
>NC_041223.1:56297750-56320484 GCF_002837175.3 Physeter macrocephalus | reverse complement strand
AGTGAGAGAGCGGCATGGACATATATACACTACCAAATGTAAAATAGATAGCTAGTGGGAAGCAGCCGCATAGCACAGGGAGATCAACTCGGTGCATTGTGACCACGTAGAGGGGTGGGATAGGGAGGATGCGAGGGAGACGCAAGAGGGAGGGGATATGGGGATATATGTATATGTATAGCTGATTCACTTTGTTATAAAGTAGAAGCTAACACACCATTGTAAAGCAATTATACTCCAAAAAAGTGTTAAAAAAAAAAAAGGCGGCAAGATTGAGAGAAATTTAGCGACTTATTTGGGATCAGAAACCTAATAAATTAAAAAAATTGTGAAAATAAATAAATAAATAAATGGAAGGATACTCTCCGCTCATGGATTGTACGAATATTATTAAAATGCTCATACCACCCAAAGCAATCTACAGATTCCATGCAATCTCTGTCAAAATACCAATGGCATTTTTAACAGAAATAGAACAAATAATCCTAAAATTTGTATGGAACCACAGCAGACTCTTATCAGCTAAAGCAATTTTGAGGAAGAAGAACAAAGCCAGAGGCATGATGCCTCTTGATTTCAAACCGTATTATAAAGCCAGAGTAATCAAAAGAGTGTGTTAGCATAAAAACAGACACATAGGTCAATGGAACAGAATAGAGAGCCCAGAAATAAACCCACATGATGTTGTGACAGCTGGACAGACACACGCAAAAGAATGAAACTGGACCACTATTTTATACCATACACAAAAATTAACTCAAAATGGATTGAAGACTTGAATATAGACCTGGAACCATAAAGTTCCTAGCAGAAAATATAGGCAGTAAGCATCTTGACATTGGTCTTGGCGATGGTTTTTTGGATCTAACTCCAAAAGCAAAGGCAACAAAAGCAAAAATAAACAAGTGGGACTACTTCAAACTAAAAGGCTTCTGAACAGCAAAGGAAGCCATCAACGAAATGAAAAGGCAGCCTACAAAATGAGAGAAAATATTTGCAAATGATATGACTGATAAGGGGTTAATATCCAAAATATATAAAAAAACTGATACAACCCGTAGAAAATAAACAATTCAATTAAAAATGGACAGATCTAAATAGATATTTTTCAAAGAAGACATATAGATGGCTAACAGACACACAAAAAGATGCTAAACATCACTAATTATCAGGGAAATGCAAATCGAAACCACAAGGTGATATCACTTCACACCTGTCAGAATGGCTGTTATCAAAAAATGTCAAATAACAGGTGCTGGAGAGGATGTGGAGAAACGGGAACCCTTGCACACTATTGGTGGGAATGTAAATTAGTGCAGCCACAATGGAAAACAGTATAAAGGTGTCTTGAAAAAGTAAAACTAGAACTACCATATGATCCAGCAATTTCACTTCTGGGTATTTATCTGAAGAAAATGAAAACATGAACTTGCAAAGATGTATCCACTCATATGTTCACTGCAGTATTATTTACAATAACAAAGATATGCAAACAATTTAAGTGTTCCTTAACAGATGAATGGATAAAGAAGATGCAGTTTTTATATACAATGGAATATTATTCAGGCATAAAAAGAAGGGAATCCTGCCATTTGCAACAACATGGATGGACCCAGAGGGCATATGGTAAGTGACAAAAGTCAAACAGAGAAAGACGAAAACCATATGACCTCACTTTTACGTGGAATCTTAAAAACAAAACAAAGCAAAACCCGTGAGCTTATAGATAGAACAGATTGGTGGTTTCCAGAGGTAGAGGATAGCGGATGAGCTAAATGGATGAAAGGGTCAAAAAGAACAAACTTCTAGTTATAAGAAATAACTCATGGGGATGTAATGCACAACTTGGTAACTATAGTTAATAACGCTCTATTTTATATTTGAAAGTTGCTAAGAGAGTGAATCTTAAAAGTTCTCATTACGAGGAAGAAACTTTGTAAGTATGTATGGTGATGGATGTTAACTGAACTTAAATGTAATCATTCTGCAACACATACAAATATCAAATCATCATGTTGTAATCTGAAACTAATATGTCAGTTATACCTCAATAGAAATTTTTTAAAAAGAGTGGTACAACGAGATGCTCTGAACCTCTCAGAAATAAGGGGCTTTGCACTAGGGAAGAAGTAGCTGTGAAGATCCAGGAGAATGCCAATATCATTTTCCAGACCTTTGATCAGCCTCTACCTTTGCGATCTACAGGGTAAGGAGAGCACCTGAGAAGTATAACGTTTTAGTGAGGGTATGAAAGTGTAGGGAATGATGCATGGTAGCTTATTACTATACAAAGAGAATTCCTGAGGCACCATGAGAATGTTATGGAGGGAGTAGGGCTAGGTAAGAGTGAGCCTTGGGGAGAATACACAGAGTAGGTAAGGAACAAGAATCTGAGACAGGCTGGGTGAAAAAAGGCTTACATTTGCGACGAAGCCTGAGTTGAGCGGCATGATTGGAAGGGACAGTCGCTGGGGCTTTAAATAAGATCCTTATGTAGTAGCCTAGTTTGTATGTGAGGGTGGTTGTAGCTAGGCCGTGAGAGGCAGATTGGGGTTGAGGAGTGAAGGGGAGGCATGGAAAAAGAAGGAGTCATGTCATAATATTACCCTCACGTTCAGATCATAGCACAGAAATCAAGGCTGAAAGGTCACTTGATTATTAGTTTCCATAAATTAAAATATTAAAAATAGCTTTAACTTGTGTTTTAGAGTTTACGTAACTAATCTCCTTTACAGCGATATGTTTTGTCAAATGTGGGGAGGTTACAGATTTTTGGTAATGACTGAGAAAAGGAGAATTCGGGGGCTCTAAATTCTGAAATGGAGAAGGACCTACAAGACAGCAGGAGGGGAAGAGGCCACACTTGGCAATATGTTACAGCTTGGATAAAAAGTTGCTATGATGCGAGATAGAATTTTGGTGAAAGCTGGTTAATGTTTCTCCTAAGGTTGGAATTTGAAAGTTGTTTGGAAAAGGCTTCCTTTTCTTTTTGATTGACCTGAAGTGCACATGACAGTAAGGCAACACATTTAAGATATGCTTTAAGATTTAAAAACTAAATGAATAAAGTTAAACTAAAAACAACAATACGTACAAAATTGGTTAGTGAAATCAATCAAAACACAAAACAGATCTTAGATTATGCAGCCTGAAGTTTACCCTGATAGTGTATTTACTGGTAGCAATTGCAAATGGTATGTTCAGCATATTTATAACAATCGATTTTTATTAAAGTACTTTTTTCCTCAAAACTGAGTGTTTTTTCTCATTCAGTAATACAAAAAATATTTACTGAGTCCTTGCCATGTGCCAGGACCAGATTAGGCAATAGGTCTACAAATATAAAACACACACAGTCCCTACATTCTCAGCTCATACGGTTCAACCAGATTACCCCCAGAGACGTAGGCACCAGATATGGAAAATCACATAATTGGATAAATGGGTGGAAAAGCTTCCAAGGATGATTAAAGTATTAAAAAAGCCAAAATGTTTATTTTTCTCATTAGCACAGTAAGTCCCCTACATACAAATGAGTTCCGTTCCGAGAGCGTGTTCATAAGTCCAACAAAGTTAGCTTAGGTACCCAACTAACACAATCAGCTATATAGTACTGTACTGTAATAGGTTTATAATATTTTTCACACACATACATAAAAAACAAACAAACACAAAAAATAAAACATTTTAAATCTTACAGTACAGTACCTTGAAAAGTACAGTAGTAAAGTACAACAGCTGGCATACAGGGGCAGGTTCGCATCTTTGAAAGTTCACAACTTGAAGGTTTCTATGTACGGGACGTGCTTCAAATGGGTGCATATATTATTATGTATGGACTTTAAAAATTCATAACACATACTTAAAAGTTTAATAGTTGTCATATTCCATCTCAAATTCCTAATAATTTTAATATTAAACTCATATCAAAGATATTTTCTCTTCATGTCAATGCTAGCATAAATTTTCTCTTTATCTCTAGATGGTGCTCACATTTTACTATGTAACCATATTTTATTCCCTTATTTTTTATTTCTATGGCTTCCTCACAGTCATGAATCAATAAAAATGATTGCATAAAAGTTCCTATTTCCTGACAGATGTGATTTTTATACTGGATAGACAAGAGATAAACAGTGTATACCAGGGGTATAATTGCCAAAGTCAATTTAAAGGGGATGGGAGCTTTGGTCTCCACTCTGTTGTTATCACATTCAAAACATGGTAGCTAACAAAAAGCATACTGATGTCAAACAAGCAAATCACTCCCAGGGCGTTCCATTCTTTTTTATTTTCAACTGCTATCATTGTATCCTATATGAAATCGGCCCTGCTCATATAACTGGATTTCAGCAATTTTTAAATACGAATTCTGGCTTTGTGAGAATTGTCATAAAACGCCCAATGTGAAACATACTAAAGAATATTTTTAGGAGTGATGGGATGCATATCTTATCCTATATTTACAGATTTTTTGAACTAAGTTTGAAAGGTTCAAAGGATATACTAATAACATCAAATTTATAGTCTGTGTTCATATGTTAAACGAATCCATTGTAAGCTCACAAGAACTCAAAAAACAAAAAAACCTTGCTTGAACCCACGAGCCTGTGTGTAGCAAATGTGTTTTGTAGCTTGACTTTATTGTTACTATACCTCATTTTACATTTCTAGCTCTTTAAAAAACATAGTTGATTAAAGTAATTAATGAATTTATGTATAATAATTGAGCATTTTAGTATTTCATTTGAAAATGCCATACCTCTACATTTTGATACTATTTCCCAAAGGTCACTCTGATAATATTTTACATTCATAGTGCCACCAGTACTTGTGAGATGAACTCATTTACCAGAAGACTGAATTTTCTGATGAGAAATTTGTATTGATAAGTAACTATTAGGAACATTCATTTCTCTTAAGTCTGTTGTCAGCTATAATTCTACAAAAGCAATATGCTTAAATTATAATGATCAACAAAGTGAATTAAACAAATAAAAGGCAGCCCCCAATGAATGAAGTACAGTGTATTTTCTATTTTCTTGAAGATCTGTTTAAAAATCTATTATTTAACTGATTCATGACTACTGCTGTCTCTGATTGATGTCAAAAGTAATTGTCAATCTAGTCGTTTTTTAAAAGTCAAACCAGTATAGCAATTGGAAAAAACAGGCTCCCTTTATTCTATTAAAAACTGCCTTTCTGAGGCAGATAGTACTCATGGTGCAATATTTCCAGTTTTATGATAGCAAGAAACCATTAATTTGATTTTTCATTCTTGAGATGTTTCTATTGGTGGTCCATGTCTTACATAGAGATTTATACTACATGGTTATTTGATATGAATATTCACACATTTGTGAACTTATTATATAGGAGACTGGATGGATTCAGAGTCCTTATTTCAAACTCAGCATGGTGTAGGCTCTCTCAGAGTATACATAAATTTAATCTCCAAGCTGGATTTCCACATAGAGAAGTGAAGAATGATTAAATAATAGACTTCATAAGTATATAACATGGCCATTATGAGCTCAAATATCATTGGCGAATTCCAATTACATATACATATATATATATATGTATACACACACACACTTTCTAGGCCCATCTATATATATAATTAAATCATAAGCATGCGTTTTTTTCAATATTCCCATATATCACATATATAACATATAATAATATATGATTTTATTAAAAATATAAAATATCCCCACCCTAAAACAAAATGTATATTTTAGTTGTGGAGAAAAGAGTAAAATATGTGAAACAAATAGAGAGCCATTGGGAGCTGAACTGTAGGAAACTAATAAGTAATTCTCAGGAGTGAAGCTGTTCTAACTTCTGCAGTAGTCGATGAAGAATGTCAGGGCTACTGAGACTTGCCAGGACAGAGGTGTCCAAGAGATGGGGAAAGCATGAGCAAAGACAGAGAGTGTGCACAATGCCAGGATAGAGACAAATTTGACCAAAGTTAAGTTTAATGTGGGAGAAGGGTGGCAAGAAAGTCTAGGTCAATTCACACTAGGGAAAAGAAAGACAGAGATGCACTTGACATGGATTTTGAACATAGATGTTACAAGATCAAACTGGTATTTTGCTAATTTTTAAAATATCAATATTGTATAGAATTGGTTGACCATCAGATGATTGAGAAACAGGGACAATAGATATGCCATCTCTGAAATAATCTAGATACATGAAGCACTGAAGGAGAACAGGTAAATCAGACAAATTGAAAGAAGAAATAATAGATATCTTTACACATTTAACATAGTACACAAGGGAGAATGAAGAAGTTAACGTAGGAAGTTGCAGTCAACTTAAAGAATGTCATTACTAAGTATATTAATTTCCTACTGCTGCTGTAACAAATATCACAAACTTAATGGCTTAAAACGCAAATTTACCTTTCCTTTTGTAAGGATCCTTATAATTATATTAGGCCTATTCAAATAATCTAGGATAATGTTTCTATAGCAAGATCCTTAACTCAATCACATTATAAAAATCCCTTTTGCCATGTAAGGTAACAGAATAACAGCTTCCAAGGATTAGAATATGGGCATCTTTGGGTCACCATTATTCTGGTTACCACATCAAGAAATGAACGAGAATACATTTAATATTACTGAGGTCTTACTATGTGCCAGATACACAGTCTCACATACCCAATCTCCTTTCTCTCCCCAAACTGACAAGAACGGGGAGGGGAAATGTTCCCTACAATCCTATAGCTAATAAGATGCAGAACAGAGTTTGAACTCAGGTCTATTTGACTTCAGACACCATTTTCTTAATAGAAAAGTTGGGGATTATGTCTTTGGGTTATGTGAGGGGAGTAGGCTCTGAATTCTGTTTTAAACATACTCCTTTTGAAGTAACTATTACAGACAGTTGGAAATAAAAACACAAGTGAAGTATTAGGGATGCAGATTAAAAATTAGAAATAATCAACTGAGAAATAACAATTGAAATTATTAGAACAGATAATTAAAGATAATTTCTAAAAACAATCATTGATCTTAAGTGAGTTAGAGGGAGGGGAAGGAAGATCAAAGAGGTAGAAAGAGAACCAGGAGAGTAAAGTATTATGGAAGGAAAAAAGGAGAACATGTTAATGAGACAAAGATCTAGAATATGAATGCTACCAAGAAGGAGAGGGGAAGTGAGGAAGGCCTTGGCTGTTAGGAGACAATAATCTTTTGGACCATTAGTGTCTTTTGATTCAAATTATTTAAATAATAAGTTACTTGAAGAAAAGAGCTGCCTATATTTTAAGTTTATGTTGCTGCCCTATGACTCTTTTATCATTAAATTATTGTAGGAAAAGATGTTTTGGTATTGTTTGCTGTTTTCTTGAAAAATTAGAACATAATGTTCTGTTTATATAATGCTCTATTTTTTAAGAAAACAGCAAACAATACCAAACCTTTTTAAACAATTAAAAAATAATAATTACCAACTTGTGCTCTAAGTTCCCTAAGACCCTTCAGGTAGTGTGACTGGGCTCTCCCCTCTTGCCTGTTCCCTTTATACTCACTGGACTACCATGTCCTTCTCATCTCTCAGCATCACTGATATGAGTACTTCTAATCTGTATAAAATCTCTCACCTGGAGTTCAGCTCTCCAGGGCAAAATTATCTTCATATTTCTTTCTTCAGAAAGAATTTTATCTTCTACAACACTGTTCTCCTGCTATCACCACAATGTATTTGTATTTTCTGCTAACAGGAGAAATGCTCATAGATCCAAGTGATTCTGTTCTCATTTTGATGGATTTATTAATACTTGGGCCCTAAATTTCATCTGTGAAATGCTAAGAATCTTTCCAAGATTTGGAGTCACAAATAATTTTATCTTGTGATAAACCTGAAATGATGTTCTCAGATTACAAAATTTAAATTAAAATAATTAAAATTTTTAAATAAAAAGTTACTATATGTAAGTATAAATGATTACATGGTATCTTTGAGTATGAGTAGAAAGATATTATTTTTTTAAAGTTTTGCATGTTGCCACACATACACCTACGTATAGTTTATAACTATGAATTATATATACATATAACTGTATCTTAATATATATAAAAATATAATTATATGTAACATACATAAGACCATATAAACACTCATGTATTTATATTTATATATATATATATATATATATATATACGCCTCAGTAACTGTCAGCTCAAGACTTGGAAGACAGTTCTCAAAACATGTCAGTTAAATAGTAGACAATTTATAAGGTTAAGTAAACTTTAATCCAGCTAATTTTATGTTGGTACATTCTGCTATCACAGAAAAAACAGGAAGAAGTTTGCAAGTATTTGCCACAACAGAAAATGAGATTTGACTTCCAGAAAAACTAAACAAAAACCACCTAAACATTTAAATATATGTTAGTTGAATTTTTAAAATACATATAAGTATAAAAAAGGAAACCAACAAAAATGATATATAATCCATGATTAGTAATTTCATTCAGAAATGACTAATAATCCCAAACTCCTAATTTATCCCTCCCACCCCCCTTTCCCCTTTGGTATCCATAAATTTGTTTTCTATGTCTGAGTCTACTTCTGTTTTGTAACTAAGTTCATTTGTATCATCTTTTTAGATTCCACATATAAGTGATATCATATGATATTTGTCTTTCTCTGACTTACTTCACTTAGTATGATAATCTCTAGGCCCATCCATGTTGCTGCAGATGGCATTATTGAACATGCACATGCTACTATATATAAAATAGGTAATCAACAAGGACCTACTGTAGAGCACAGGGAACTCTACTCAATATTCTGTAATAACCTATATAGGAAAAAATCTGAAAAAGAATGGATATACGTATATGTATAACTGAATCACTTCCCTGTACACCTGAAACTAACACAACATTGTAAATCAACTATACCCCAATATAAAATAAAAATTAATTTAAAAAAAAGAAATGACTAATAAAACCTACTATGTATAGAAGATATGTATGTGCAGGTGCATATACAGTGAACATAGTTATACAAAACACTAGTCTTTATACTTTGTCTCCCCCAACCCCCTTAAGAGATCTCTCCATATCATCCCATACAAGGCTGTCTTCTGAGATGCTCTTCATAGTAACAACTGGTACCTGCAGAGGTGCTGGTCAATCAGCACAGATGCTGATCTAGGGCTGAGTGTGGTCCTGCTATGCCAACCCCTAATACTTTAACTGATAGATCTTGGGGCCACTCTAGAGCCTCACAAGAAGCAACTTTGGTGACTAGAGTGGAGGACTAGTACTACAGAAACTTGGGTTATCAGCTGTTTACTAATCATTGCAAAAGTATTTTAACATTTTAATAATCAATATAGCTGTTGAGGTTAGAGTGGCTGAATTTGACCTCTGTGTTTGCCTAGAAGTTTGTATACTGGTTGAGTAAATTACTAAGTCCTGAAATTTTTGATTAAAAAAAGGACCAAAGTATAGGAGCTTCGAGTTACATAGAAGGCAGAGAAAAAAGAAAAAACAAAACAAAACCAGGAGACTGTAGTGATTTCCTAGGCAGAAGACCTGACTTTGTCTTTTGGGGATTTTTTCATCTATATATTTTTTGGAAAACCCACAAGAAAGCACTAGAGCAATGAAGAAGAGGACACCTGGGTAGCTGATTGCATCAACAAAATCAACCATAATAACCACAACCAGATGGTGGAAAAAGGATAAAATGTAAAGCCGGCGGAAAAAGGATAAAATGTAAAGCCGGCTAATCTGTGCACATTAGTTAGTTATACAGGGAAGTGACCATATGCCCTGCTTTGCTTAGTATGGACCTAATTTACACATGCCACAGATCACTGTGTGTGTGTGTGTGTGTGTGTGTGTGTGTGTGTGTGTGTAGGAGATAGTGAGAGAGAGTGCTCAAGAGACAGAGGAGGCAGAGACAGAGACATATGCAGACATGAGGCTTTGCCCCTAAAAATACTCCAGTGTGTGTCTCCTAACAACAAACAGGTTAACCTACATAATCATAACATGATTATTGCATCAGGAAATTTTACACTGATGCAAATCTTCTAATATACAGTCTACATTCAAATTTCCACAATATCCTTTATGGCTTTTTATTTTCTTTATAGATCTTTTTTCTTCTATCCAGGATACAATGAAGGATCATGAGTAACACTTTGTCCCCATTGCCTTCTTTAATCTAGATAAGTTCCAGGACATTTTTGTCTTTTATGACATTGATATTTTGAAGAACCATTGCTATAATTATACAGTGTCCCTTTAATTCTTAAAACTTTTTTTTTGTTTCTTTTATCTCTATTTTGTGTTATATCACTATGGTTACATCAACTTTTTTTTGGTTATATTTTTTCCCATTCTTTCACTATCAACAGTTCTGGGAATTCATATTGCAGATACTTCTTTGTGGCAGAAACTGAAAGTTGTTTCCAATAACTACACTTTTTTTCCCTTCCTTAAAAATAAAACCCCTGATTTTTAGTTCAGCATATGGTTGCCAAGTATAGAAAAACAAATATTCCTGCCTCTTACAGTTAAGTGTGACTAAATTGTGGCCAATGGGTCAAATAGAAATGGTATGTAAGTGGAAATGGTACGTGTGATTTCCAGGAGGAATTCTTAAAGAGATTTATTACTTTCTTCAAACCTCCCTCTTTGCTGACTGGAATGCAGACATAATGGCTGAAGCTTGAGCAGCCATCTTTGACCATGCTATGGAACAATAAAATGAGCAAGATGGAAGAACCTAGTTCCATGATCATGGTGGAGCCAATATCCTTTCCTGACTGACTGGACTAATCACCTCTAAACTCTTCTATAAAGAGAAAATAATCTACATTATTTAAGTCGCTATTATTTTGTTGTTGCTAGTACTCACAACTATATCATGAGGAATACCATATTATAAGCAACCTAGCACTAGGTAATTTTCCATCCAACAGCATTTATATGTACAAAGCAAGTTTAGTTCCTTTGTTTTTTAAATAATTTTTACATTTATTTATAAAAAAAAATTCCTTCCTGAATAGTAATCCCCTGTAACACTACATACAAAATTTTAATCTTCTTTTTTTTTTTTTTGATCGACATTTAGGTTGCATCTAGGTTTTGGCTACTACGGTCAATAGAGCTACTATAAACAGTTTTGTATCAGTCCTTTTAGGTCACATGTTTTCATTTCTCTTAGGTAAAAACCTAGGAGTAGAATTGTTACTATATGTTTTATCTTTATACGAAACTGCCTAAATACTCTTTAAAATGCTTTTAATATTTTATATTCCTATCAACAATGTATGGTTTTCTCAATTGCTATAATCCTCTCCATCATTTGATGTCAGTCATTTTAATTTTAACCATTTTAGAGAATGTGAAGTCATATTTCTTTGTGGTTTATTTTCATTTTCCTTAAGACTAATTACTAGCAACTTATCTTGTGCTAGCTGGTGAGAAAGAGGGAGATTTGTGAAGTGTCTTGTCAAGTATTTTGCCCACTTTTAAATTTTTTTAATTGGGTCATTTATCTTTTTATTATTCATCTGAAAGTATTCTTTATACATTTTGGATGCAACTTCTTCATCCAGTGTGTGTAATGCAAATATTTTTTCCCAGTCTCTGATATGAAATGTCTTAAAGATGATTCTGAATGAACAAAAATTCTTAATTTTCATAAAATCCTAATTATCAATTTCTTTTATTAATGGTTGGTGATATTTTTTATGTTATACCAAGGTTTTTTATGTTATATCATATTTTTTATGTTGTATTTTTGTCTACAGTTAAGGCTGAAGAGATATTCAACATTTTTTTTCTAGAAATTGTATTGTTAGTATTTACATTTAGGTCTATAAGCCTTCTCCAATTAAGGATTTCTAGAGTGGAGTTAAGAGCTGAGCATCACTTTTTCTCCAGACAATTATCTGGTTGCTCTGGCACCACCTGTTAAAAATATCCATTAATTTTTTTTTTTAACACGATTCATTTGTAGAAGTATTGTTTGGTTTTTCCTCAATTATTCCTGGTATCTTATTTCTCCATTCTAATTTTGCTTATATTCTTATTACTTTAAAATATTTAAAACATACTCATTCTATGTTATATGCCACATAATCTTATGGTTTGATTTTTGGGTGTCTATTTCTGGTCTTTTTAGACTTCTCTGTCTCTCACTCCTAAGGGCAAGTGTACGAAATTATACTCTAATCCCTTTGCCTTCCTGCTTCCTTACCCAGCTCTTTGGAGAGTGACAGCAGGAGGATAGCCTGAGGACACATCTGAGAGTCAGGCTCTCCAGCAATCTCTGGAAGAGAGGACAGCATGAGAATCTGCTGTTTGGTCTGTTTAGCAGCTTTCAAGAGACAAGGGTGCAAAGGCCTGGGAAGAGGACCTGGGTGCTTCACGAGGAAGCATGGCACATGATGGAAAGGAACAGACTGACTGGAAGCCTGAATGGGAATTCTGTCTCAAAATACAGACTGAAGAGATAAGCATGATGAGAGATTAGAGACTTCAAGTAAAGAGCTAAGAAACAGCTTTGAAATAGTAGGAGCTGAAGAAAGAAACAAATGGAAGAAGGTATGTGCTTTAAAATAACACAGGAAACGTATCCTAGCCTGAAGAAATACTTGATTCTGCATATTGAATGGCTTAATGAGGCCTTGTATAGATTAATTCTATAAGCTCACAAGAGGGAATATCCCTTCATTCCAAAATGAAACAGGAAAATCTAAGGGTCCAGTCAGAATGACCAGGGTCCCTGTCATCACCTCCCCTACCCTCAAAGGAAATCCAATCAGCATCAGATTCACCAGCAGCGCTTCAAACTATAAGGTAGAGTCAGGTGAGAAAACCTGCCATTTCTAGGCCTTAACTTGCACACCCTAACCCTCCCACATTAATTTATATCCCAGAATATAGCCACTAGCAGAAACTAAAATAATATGGCCTTCACCTGCCACACCATTGTTTTACATTTTTCATAGCACTGGTGGGAAATAAGAGTGTTATCGAATAGGCACCCTTGAAAACCAAATAAAAATTTTAAATGAATTGTTATGCTTTACTACATATTTTAGAATAGATTGTTTTAGAGAGAAGTTAGATAGTACAGAGAGCTCCGTTTTACCTCAAACCCAGTTTCTTCTATTATTGTTTTCTTTTTCCCCAGCTTTACTGAGATAAAATTGACGACACTGTGTAAGTTTAAGGTTACAACTTGATGATTTGATGTACACGTATGTTGCAAATGATTATCACAATAAGGTTAGTTAACATATTCATCAGCTCACATAATTACCTCTCTTTTTGTGGTGAGACGTCGTTTTACAATTTACTCTCTAAGCAACTCTCAAGAAACAATAATAAAGTTTTGTTAACTATGGTCACCGTGTTGTCCATTACACCCCCAGAACTTCTTCATCTTATGACTGGAATTTTATACCCACTGACCACCTTTGCCCGTTTTCCCCACCCTACTCCACCCCACACCCCTGGCAACCACCAATCTACTCTGTTTCCGTGAGTTTGTTTGGTTGTTTTTAGATTCCACAAATACGATTATTCATTATTTGTGTTTTTCATTCTGACTTATTTCACTTAGCCTAATGCCCTCAAGATGCACCCAGGTTGTCTCATAGACTAACCTGTGAATAAGAACTTACCTATTCATGTTTCTATCTGCATTCATCTGTGCCTAGAAAAGCTGAACAGGATGCCATACTGATGTCTCCAACTCTATAACTACATGGGTCATTCTGGCCTCCTGCCCTTGCCGATCTGTATTCTGCCACTCCAACAGTGAGAAACCTGGCTCCCACGGTCTACCACTAACTTACTGCAATATTGACTTCCAGAAAACCTGTATGTGGTTTCATAACTGTTCATCTATACCCCCAGTTTTATCCACTGGCTTTTGTGCTTTTGGACCATACCTTTTATCTTTAGCCTCACAGACCATACTCATTTCTTAGGTCAGCACATTGTTTTCATACACCCTCTTCGGTGAAGTCAAGCGATGGTTTGACTTATGATTTTTCAACTTTACAATGGTGTGAAAGCGATATGCATTCAGTAAAAACTCTACTTTGAATTTTGAGTATTGAGTTTTTTCCAGGGCTAGTGATAGGTGGTACAAGACTCTCTCATGATGCTGGGCAGCAACAGCTGCAGGTCCCAGTCAGCCACGTGATCAGGACGGTAAACAACCCATACACTTACAAGCATTCTGTACCCAGACAACTACTCTGCTTTTCACTTGCAGTACAGTAGTCAATAAATTACATGATATTCAACTCATTAGAAAATAGGTTTTGTGTTTGATGATTTTGCCCAAGTATAGGCCAATGCAAGTGTTCTGAGCACATTTTAGGTAGACTAGGCTAGGCTCTGATGTTCGGTAGGTTAGGTGTGCTAAATGCGTTTTTGACATATTTTCAACTTCGGATGGGTTTATCAGGATGTAACCCATTGTAAATTGAGGAAGATGTGTGAATTATTCTGTCACAAATGAACGCAAATTCTTATGCGTTCCATTCTGGTTTCCACAATATCCTAGGTGGTTTCTTTCCCCCATACATTGTTTCATTCTTTGTTTTATAAAATTCTATGAGTTCTGACAATTGCAGAGGGCCATATATCCACCATTACAATAACATACAAAATAATTTCTAAATTATTTTAATTACCAAATTATCTAAATTACTTTAATTTCTGTTCTGAAATATCCTCTCACCATCACTGAATTCCTGGCAACCACTGATCTATTAACCCTCTTTACCATTCTTTCTAAACGGTCATATACATGGATGAAGTAGTCTATAAATGTCAATTAGATCAAGTTGAGTGATACTGCTGTTCAGGTCACAGATTACTGATTTCCTGTCTGCATGATTTATCAGTTACTGACAAATGGATGTTGAAATCTTCAGCTTTAACAATGGATTTATCTATTTCTCCTTTCAGTTCTAACAGATTTTGCCTCAAGTCTTTTGATGCTCTGTTGTTAAGTTCATACACATTTAGGATTGCTGTGGGTTCTTAGAGAATTCATCCCTTTGTCATTATGCCCTCTTTATCGCTAAAAATATTTCTAGGATATAAGACCTAAATTTAAGGCCCAATATTACATGTCCCGTTGACATCTAGTAGAATTGGGAGGGCCTCAAATGGCCTAAACACAAGTTCCCCTCCCCATTCTGCTCCCTCAGATGGGAACCTCCTGGCCAAACAACCCTTAACTTGGGGCCCAGGCACAGTTTATCCCTGAGTAGTAGGTTTCAGTTCTTGCGATCAGTGGAATGACTCAAGCTAATCGCACCATCTTGCAGGAGCCGGGGACACCCCTTCCCTTTGATGCTGCAAAGCCTGCCCCACAGGCTCAGGCTGTTCACTCTGTTCCCAAGCGCAGCCCCCAGGTTGTCTTGCCCCGGGTTCACATCCTCCTCCCCTGGGCTGTGAGGATACGCGACTAATAAACCGCTATGACTTCATCTGTTCAGTGCTGGGTGTTGTATGGTCAGCCACTGCTATAACACCAGGGTGAGAATCCCTCTCTCACCAATGAGGTGAATAAAAGGTGACTAAGACATTTCCTTGTTCTGAGCCTGCTTTGTTTGAAATTAATAGAGCTACTCCAACTTTCTTTGGATTAGTGTTAGCATGATATACCTTTTACCATCTCTTACTTTTAAAGTAGCTGTAGGCAATATATAGTTGGATCTGTAGACAATATATAGCTGGATCTGAAACACTTTATCCATTCTGACAATTTCCAACTTTTAATTGGTATATTTAGATCATTCTCATTTTACATGATTAGAAATACAGTTGGATTAATAACTACCATATTTACAATTGCTTTCTGTTCATTACATTTCTTTGTTTTTCTTTTCCTTCTTTTCTGCCTTTTGATTTTAATTGAGCATTTTATATATCATTTTTATCTTATCTCTAATCACCCAATTCTGTATTACTACTATTGCTTTAAACAAAATTCTTAAAATAAGTGTGAATACCCAATTCTGTATTACTACGATTGCTTTAAACAAAATTTTTAAAATAAGGGTTAATAACAGGGCTAACTTCAGACAATGTGAATGCAAGACTCAAGGCATTAGATGCAAGTGAGGGTCATTTTATTCCTATAAGAAGTATACTGTAAACTTAAACATTTAGAAAATTTTATGTGCAACACAGCGTAAAATGTAAATATGCAATAATTATATAATTAGAATGTCAGGAAGGAATTAAAGTTTTTGTGGTTAACATTAACATATTTCTCAGCCTTTAAATCTGGAAGGAAAAAAAATTAGGCCATAGAATTCTTATTATGATAAAATCATTAAATGACTTACGAACAGAGTATAGATTTCTTTTAAGCACTTATGAAATATTTATAAAATTAATCATATATTAGGCCACAAATATTTATAGTATTTAGTGTCTTACCTAAATGTTCTCTAATTTCAAATTACTAATAAAAGTTTAAACAAAATACCTGATGATCAAGGCATTTTAATTTAAATAACTACTGGGTGAAAGGTGTAAGCAAAATATAGCATATTTAGAAAATGATGAAAATTGCCACAAAACTAATCAACAGATTACATGAACAGCCAAAGCAGTGCTGAGACCCAAAGTCATTTTAATCACTTTACACAATTTCACTATTTAATTAAATATTTGACTTAGATTTTTAAAAAATCTAAGAAGTGTAATTCATTCAATTAGCCAATATACATTGCCATCTACTAGGTGCCAGGTATATTATAGACACTGGGGATTCATTGCTGCACAATGGACTTCGTCCCTACCCTCATGAAGCTTGCATATACTAAAATTAAAAGCAGAAATTATTTAAGAGTAAATAAGAACCACAATTGATAAATAAATGTAAAAGATAATTATAAAATACTAAATATTAAATTATTGCAAAATAGAAGTTTTAAAATAAAGCAAATATACTTTAAAATGAATTTTAAAAAATAAATTTAATTGTAACAATGAAGCATAGCCATAGGTTCTTGGATTAAATAAACAGAATAAAACACTATACACAATATATTTGGAAATATTTGTGAAATTTTTGGTTTTCTCAGAAAATATAAATAGCCAAACTTGGCTCATGAAGAAGTCCATAAGATTTTTCATTATATTTCACAGAAAAAAAGGAGAGAAGGGAGAAGCACAGATGCTATTAGAATAAATCTGATAACTGAAGAAATAGTCCTCCTGATCATACTGTATGGGACTTAAGAAGAAAACTCTAATAACATAATAAAAACCATCTACTTTAAAACCAACATATTCAGAAGTAAGACAACAGTAACATTCACATTAAAGTTGGGAACAGGAACAGGATACCTGCAACCAGCTTCTAGAGGCCATCTGCAGCCCTGAGCAAATGGCACCCTCCATTGTCAAAGCTAGCAACAGAGCACAGAATCCTTCATTTGCTTTCAACCTCTTTGATTTCTTCCTCTGCCAAAGAAAACTCTGTTCTTAAAAAGGTTCATGTGATTAGAATAGGATAATCTTCCTATCATAAGGTCAACTGTGTCATATACATAACAAAGTCCCGGGGATGACATCTCATGTCTTCACAGATTCGAACAATTTGGGCAGGGAGGCTTGAAGGGCCACTTTTAGAATTCTGGTTGCTATAGCTGCATTATTTTCAATAGTGAAAAATTAGAAAACAAGTTGGTTAATAACAGCATAATGCTTAAATATATTATAATGTATCTCTATTTTAGAATATGAGGCAGCCAAAAAAATTCATGCCTTCAAATAATAATTATTATCTGGAGAAAATGCTTAAAGTATAATGTTAAACTGAAAAGAAGAAAAAACAATTCTGAAAACATATGAAGCTAATATGCTATAACCAGAGACATAGCTGTGCCTTTTCTTGACTTATGGGCTGTTTTTAGAATCTAATAAGAATTATAACTCTTTTTCCCAAGAGAAGATATATGCATACACAAAATGTTGACTATAATGTAGCTTGTCCACACACCCCCTAGAGATACCAGATTAAGAACCCTTAACTAATTATATACATATTTATAAAGATAATACTAAAGGCAATATGTTCTCCAACCTTCACTTCAATAATCAACTACTGTAGACAGCACCCATTCTATGTTCCTGCAGGCAGTTTTTACAATGTTCTTATCACTCAGTATTTCTGAGAATCCCTAGGGAAGGCTTACATATTCCACAAATCTAGTCTCATCATCCAGTTCTACTTCTTGCTCTAGAGCACTGCTCCTGGATTCTTGGTGCCTGGTAACCAATTCTTTGTGCAGTTGCAGCCATCTTCAAATCTAATGAGTCACAAATGTGACACAGTCTCCTCGAGTTCCCACAAAGCTGTTAACACAGGCCAGAGAGTTTAACCAAATTTTATAAAAGGCTAGATAATATAAAAATGCTACAGAGCAGAAAGCAAAAGCCCAAGGTTAGATGTGCCCCTCTCCACAAGCCACTGGCCATGGCACCTATTCAGGCCATCTCCAACATGGCATCTCATGGGCCATCTTGCTCTTGAGACTTGCCTGCAAACATGTCCAAAGGGCCCTCTCATTTCTCTGAAAATATGTCTAGTCATGCCCTCTTTCTTCTAGGATCTTGTATGCTACTTGGCCCCCCCGAAGAGGTAGAATGTCACCTTCAAAATGCATGGCAGTTCAAATTGAATCCTTCAATCAAACTTTGCTTCAATTTCCCCCCAGCTAAATCCTTGACGTCCCTCTGTATCTCTGCATAATGTTACCACCCTGCCTAGGAATGAAGGCTTTTCCACCCACCACCCTCAACCATTATTAAACAGTGCAGCCTCAACTAGATATATCTCCCTCTGGCCTCACAAGATCGGGTTTCCCCGTAATGCAAGTAACTGTCATAGGAAGGTGTCCACATTAGTGAGCTAACATAGCAATAGGAACTCTTCAATGCAATCAAATCTTTTTTCACTTAGTATCACTTAAAATGGAATAATACCCTGAAGAAAGGAACTAAAAGAAAGCTTTGTGGGCTAGGGGAATAGGAATCAGTGGAGGGCAATAGGAAAACACTGAAGATTCAATAACATCCCAATATCATGTTTCAAATATTTTTTTAAATGCTTTAAAGTATCATTTATTTGAGTAAAAGACATACTTAATCTATAATAAATCTATATTTATTAAATATATTATATATATATATCAATAAACTCTAGAGTAGACACTGACATAGATTTATAAATCTAAAAGGTAAAACTCCAAAGATTGTTCTAATAAGGGGGTTTCAGCCTGAGTACAGATATTATTTAACAGTGGGATTTGGTGAGTAATAAACTTGGAACTGAAATCTCAGAATATTTACTAAAGGAAAATTAATCTTATTTTTCACCATGCTCACATTTTTGTAACCAAAAATGTATAAAAGATCCTAAATATTCTCATTCAATTTAATTTAAACACTATTCTTTTTCATAAGAGCTCTATTTTTTATGATCTCATTGCCAGTCAACCTGTGAACTTGGAAGGTATCAGGAAGATGAGGAAATGATCTAAGGATACTGATGCCACAAACAGTCAGCTAGTAAATTGCATCAGCAGAACAAACGGTGCATTGATAACCGTTTTCCTGTTCTTTTTTAAGACGGAAGATAATGCTGTTTAAATGTTGACAACTGAAATTCCTTTGAGAGGAAACAGTTAAAGAAGAATAAGGCAATAATTAATAGGTCCTAGGTGAGAAATGGAACCAAAGTCCTTAGAACACGTAGAAGGACCAGCCTTAGATAAGAGGTGGCAAAGTCAGGCAAGATGCAATAATACTGCAGGGGAAGGTGTTCAGTCATATCTGGCTGTTTCTGTGTTCTATGCAAAAGGATATGAGGTCCCTAAAGAGTCTGGCTGCTGGTTAAAAACCTATGTGTGATTTTTCAGATCTGACCACAGGCAGCTACAAAGGCTTTGCCTGGCCTTCCTTTGGGGGAAGGCTGTCCTCCCCACACCAGACTTGGTGTACAACTAATGCACTGTGGTCTCTGAAGAGAGCTGCTGCTGTGGACTCAGGCGCCCCTGGCTGGTCATGATCTTCACACGTTTACCTTCCTAGGCCTCTTTTATTTGAGACCTTGGGCAGAGGTCTTGAAGAGACTTTGTCCTATTCTGAGTACCCAGTACTTTTCTCCTCCAAGCTTTCCCGCCTCAAGTTTCCCTGGACGTAAAACTGCCGGAATCTTTTGTTCTGTGCTCTGTCAACAATGAGACGACCCTCACACCTGTACTGACCACCTAACCCTGGATGGGTGCTTAGGTGCGGTGTGCTGTTCCGTGGGGGAAGATGGAATGGGGCCATTGGCATTTTCTCCAGTTTTAGCCTCTTGCTTAGACCATAGCAGGAAGTGATTCAACGCTCAACTCTTCTGGTTGTTTGCTTGTTGCTTTAATGGCTCTTCTTACCCTCAACAGCTCAGCGCTCTTCTCCAGCTGGCTGAGCCCCTGGCAGTCCCTTCTGAGAGGGGCATAAAGACTCCTGAATTTAGAGTCTAGTTTCTTCATTCCTAGCTGTGTGATCTTAAGCAAGTTGCTCAATCTGTGTAAATCACAATTTTCTCTCCTATAAAATATAGAAATAACAACTCATTTTTAAAGGGATACTGTGAGGATTACCTAAAATGAGACATATAGAATACTTAGGACTGGAGAATTTTGAATATCAAGACAAGTGGTTTGTACATTGCCAAGCAAATATAGTTGATTTTATTTTTAGTTTGAATAGGTAATATATGAACATGGTAAAACAAATTTTGCAATGGAAAAATATGTATATAACCTGAAGGTAATCCTTGCCTCCTGGCTCCTACTCCCCACTAATAATAATATGTGGTATAATCTTGCAAACTTCTGTGTTACTAGCAGGTAGACAGAACTCTTAATTTCCCCAAAATGTAGATTTAAAGATTTAAATTTAATATGCTATAGTTAGTGTGTGTTCTTTTTTAGCTCCTGATTTTTTTCTTCACCAATTTTGTAATTAAAGGAAAATATTCACTATAATTCTAGAGTTTAAATATACTTTTCTGTGTATTATACCTTGCCAGTAAGTTATATTAACCTTCTTGTGAAACAAATACCAGGCTTTGCTTTGAAATATGTTAATCTCTTCTATTTACCTAGAGCAGTCTTTTATGTCCTTAGACAGGGAAAGCTTTTCTCTTTAAACAGAAAGAATAGTAAAGTTTATCTATTAATGTTTTGAGAAAAGTCTTTAGTTTTAATTCTTAAAGTGACAGGGATTCCTCATTAGCCATTATTATTAGGAATTATCTGTTTGGTGTACGTGAATACTTCGTGCTTTTAAGTATCCAGTAATATTCTTTGAAATCAAAAGAAAACAGATTCATAATAAAAATTAAAGAAATTCATTACTTTTTAATTAGTTTATCTTCCATTCCTAAGCAGAACTGCTAGAACAAACAGTATATACATTTAACATTCCTGCCTCAGTCTTGAGAAATCAGTAAGGAGCTCATATGCCTGAAGTAGGTCTGCTCCAAGTCCGGTCCCCCTGCTGGAGCCACGTGGAAGTTCTAGGGGCTGCATGCTCCTGGCAAGACACCAAGCCACTTCTCCTTCTCAATACTCATTTCACTTATCTCATTATACCCTTTTCCCCTGTTTATGTCAATCTCCACAAGAAACTCAAGCGGCCCTCTTCACATCTCATCCCACACTGTTCTGCATATCTCCTCAATCCGCCATCACTTCTCAACTCCCAAAACCCTTCCACTGGGTCATCTGAAATTCAGGGCTAATTGTTAGCAAAATCCCTAAAATCCTCACAGCACCTCTAATGTTTCTTTCCTCTCCTTGGTCTAACTGAAATCTCACTTTCCCCTGAGAAAACTGCTTCTCCCAAGGACAGATACTCAAATATCAGCTTCTCTTCCATAGCCCTCCTAACAGCAACAATAATGACAGATAAATGGAGATGGTAACTAAACACAACACAAGATCCCAGATTGTATCCTGGGCCAGGAAAAAAATAGTGGATCAGACAACAATATTATATCAATTTTTTTAATCTTTATTGCAGTATAATTGTTTACAATGTTGTGTTAGTTTCTACTATATAACAAAGTGAATCAGTTATATGTATACATATATCCCCATATCTCCTCCCTCTTGCGTCTCCCGCCCACCCTCCCTATGCCACCCCTCTAGGTGGTCACAAAGCACCGAGCTGATCTCCCTGTGCTATGCAGTTGCTTCCCACTAGCCACCTATTTTACATTTGGTAGTGTATATATGTCAGTGCTACTCCCTCACTTCATCCCAGCTTCCCTTCCCCCTGACCGTGTCCTCAAGTCCATTCTCTACATCTGCATCTTTATTCCCTAGGTTCATCAGAACCATTTTTTTTTTAGATTCCATATATATGTGTTGCATACGGTATTTGTTTTTCTCTTCCTGACTTATTTCACTCTGTATGACAGACTAGGTCCATCCACCTCAAACTACAAATAACTCAGTTTCATTTCTTTTTATGGCTAATATTCCATTGTATATATGTTCCACAATTTCTTTATCCATTCCTCTGTCAATGGACACTTAGGTTCCTTCCATGTCCTGGCTTTTGTAAACAGTGCTGCAATGAACATTGTGGTACATGACTCTTTTTGAATTATGGTTTTCTCAGGGTATATGCCCAGTAATGGGATTGCT
>NC_041223.1:56287842-56297691 GCF_002837175.3 Physeter macrocephalus | reverse complement strand
GTGTTTGTTGGCAATCTGTATATCTTCTTTGGAGAAATGTCTATTTAGGTCTTCTGCCCATTTTTGGATTGGGTTGTTTGTTTCTTTGATATTGAGCTGCTTGTAAATTTTGGAGATTAATCCTTTGCCAGTTGCTTCATTTGCAAATATTTTCTCCCATTCTGAGGGTTGTCTTTTCGTCTTGTTGATGGTTTCCCTTTGCTGTGCAAAAGCTATTAAGTTTCATTAGGTCCCATTTGTTTGTTTTTGTTTTTATTTCCATTCCTCTAGGAGGTGGGTCAAAAAGGATTTTGCTGTGATTGATGTCAGAGTATTCTGCCTATGTTTTCCTCTAAGAGTTTTATAGTGTTCGGTCTTACATTTAGGTCTCTAATCCATTTTGAGTTTATTTTTGTGTATGGTGTTAAGGAGTGTTCTGATTTCATTCTTCTTTTACATGTAGCTGTCCAGTTTTCCCAGCACCACTTATTGAAGAGGCTGTCTATTCTCTGTTGTATATTCTTGCCTCCTTTTCTATCAATATTAATTTTTTCACTTTGATAATTATATTGTCAAATAATTATATCACATACATATCACGTAATTATACTCTGGTGATATGCGATATTGTCCTGTTGTTAGACAATACATTGGAAGTGTTTTGGAGCAAAGGGACATAACTCAGTCTAAAATGTTTCAAGTTAGGTATATATCAAGAAAAAAGAGAAAAAGAGAGAGAATAATAAAAAGAATGAGGCAAAATGTGAACAACCCCTGATTCTGGATAACTGGCACACAGGTGTTACTCATGCAAGATGTTTTAAGAATTTGAAATTTTATCCAAAGAAAAAGTTACAGTCAGTCAGTCAATCAATTATAGCTGACCCTAAAGTTCTGAGCCTGAATTCCTGAAAGATGAGGGGTGTCACCAAGAATGCCAGAGGAAAATAAGAAGGAGTGGAAGGGGAGGATAGAATTGAATTGTGAACAAGTGATTTTTGAGGTGTGACACTTTCTGAATATAATTTCAAGGCAGCAGTTGTATCTTTATATCTGGAAAAAGGATGGTGGCAGAAAGCCAGATGCCCTATCATTATTAAGAAGGAGCTAACAAATACATCCAAGCTCTCCATAAAAAAGGTGTTAGGAATGGCTACATGCAGTTTGTTTTAAAAGGCCCTCAAACTAATCAGAAACCCCACTGAATAAGAGAACTCAATGAAATATACATTATTCACAGTTCAGAAAACAACAGAAATGGATCTTAAACTAAACTTTAATTCAGGCAGATCATTGTCCTTTGTTTCTCTATCTTGTGATGATTCACAAATCTGGAAGGCTGGCCTGATGTTGTTACGTTGTTAATTGTGTACAGGGAATAAAAGGGACATTTCACACTTTAGTGTTATTTTTTTTAATCCTAAAAGCACCAGAGAATATGTGGCCTTTAAATTCTACTCTAGAAGTAGCTTAAGACTGCAGACAGGGCTGCATTTTAATAGACAAGCTTAATTGACTCCTGTTCTTGAATGACTGATGTGTGGTCTCTTCGGTAGTGCTGAATGCCACCTGTTCTGTAATAATTTTAATCATCAAATTGCCATATGGCACCAGTTATGGATGCTACCAGTCTGTAACATGGCAGACATTTTAAGGGCCATTTGTTTTTCTATTTATATTGTACTTATGAATTAAATTTGAGGAGATATTGACGGTTCAAAGCGGGCACATTTAGGGTAAGGATGCATTCTCCTGTGTCTAAGACCATGCTTCCCTAACATCCAAGAACCATTGAGCCCCTCCACCCAATCAAGGAAAATGCATTTGCTTTCTAGAATTGCACAGATAAATGTAAAATTGGTCTGAAACCATTTGTTTTTCTTCTCCTAAAAATATATCTTCTTATAAAACTGAAATGTGGGGCTTCCCTGGTGGCGCAGTGGTTGAGAATCTGCCCGCCAATGCAGGGGACACGCGTTCGAGCCCTGGTCTGGAAAGATCCCACATGCCGCGGAGCAACTGGGCCCGTGAGCCGCAACTACTGAGCCTGCGCGTCTGGAGCCTGTGCTCCGCAACAAGAGACACTGCGATAGTGAGAGGCCCATGCACCGCGATGAAGAGCGGCCCCCGCTCGCCGCAACTAGAGAAAGCCCTCGCACAGAAAGGAAGACCTAGCACAGCCAAAAATAAATAAATTAATTTAAAAAAAACACAAATGTTACTCACACAAACAACGATTTAATAAGTGGTTGCTACACAGGATGCTGCATACCAGAGGGGATCTTTTCAGAAACTTCAGTCTCCAACGCAAATGCATTTCTTACATCACACCACACAGCTGTATGGTAAGTGTATGTGCTCTTGGCTATAGTTATGGTACATTCTTTGAAGAAAACCTCCTCCATAAGAACATCAGTCAAGAGGTACAGAAAACAGACCATGAATTCCACTCCATTAGTTTTGTGCTTCCTGCTTTCACATGCTGTGGTTTCAGGCTTGCCTGACAACTTTCAAAATCATATTTATTTCCAAAGCATTGGTTTTATTCTATATCTAAAATAATACCAGAGCACATAACACAAGTACCTGTGGGAATAGGAAATGCTACTCTTATCATTTAAGCACAATGATGAATTATACACCTATTTTAAAGTGAAAATACTTATAGAAAACTATCTTGCTGTTATCCTTCCTCTGCAGTGGTCGTTTTAGCACTAGTTTTGACCCTAAACTACAATTCAGTTTACTTACTCTTCAAGCAATCCTTCTGCTAGGATTTAAATCCTGTAGAGGATTGAAAGTAACAAGAGAAAAACTTAATCGAAATCATGTTCCTACTGCTTCAGAGTATATTTTACTATGGTATTTCTAGTTTTATGGATCTACCCAGGCTGCAACTAAATTAATTCTTTTAATAATCTTATACAATATTTACTGAAGTAAACCTGTTACATAAAGCATAGTTTCTGCTTTGTGAATATAAAACTATAGTAATTATATGGTGCATTTACCACACAAAAAGTGTATTTGCTTAATTAAAAGGAGTCTATTATTTGTTCCAATGGCACTCTACATCTTTAACACTACTGTTGGTAAAATTTTATTTCCAGCTCATTATACTAGAGTCTATATGGTATTTTCAAATGGGAAATGACTGACAGCCATTCAGACTATGGTGACAATGTTACATGAAGTTAAACTATTTAAATAAGCAAACTGAAATGTAAAGAAAAACATATAAGAAAGGAATAGGAAACCTGCTAATCGTGACAATAGTTGGATGAATTAAATTTAAAAACTAACAAGATGAGTAGATGTCAGCAGTCATCTAAGAAGAGCAGGACTACTTCATGGGGAGCCTCACAGCAGAGACACAGCTGGAAGGAGAGTGGAGACCCTGGTGGGTGTGTGGGTAGAAGGTGAAGGGGATCTCAGAGCCTGTCCCCCAGCTTCTGGTCTAAGTTCTCTAGCCAGAGCAAGTTCATGGGCATTTTCTTTCTTTTACAAGTTTACTCATATGATTCTTTAAATTCACAATGTAACATATCTCTTAGATTTTAAAACAGATTTCCATTTCTCAAGATGTCTGAGAAGAGGGCCGAAAGGGAGGGAGGGTGGAGAGGGGAAAGGGGGGAATATAAGAGAGGGGAAAGCGGCGGGGTGGTGCGGTGGAGAGGACGGGGAGAGAGAAGCTGTGCCTGTTAGGAAGTAAGTGAATAATCAACTGTTTTGGGGGAGTTTGTTTTGTTTTGTTTTTGTTTTGTTTTGTTTTACAAATATAAGCAATAGAAAGTTTAAAAAAAGCAGATACTTCATCACAAAGAATAAAGATAATGTGAAATTGAATTTATACTTATTTTAACAAATTGCCAACCAATTGTTTAGGTATTGTACAAAAAGACATATTTTAAGACTAAGGATTGTCTCTTATTCCAAATTGAAAAAGAATTATTTATTATGAGGCAATTAAATCACAGTATACAGTCAGTTTCTATAACTAAGTTACAGGTAAAGCAGTTTTACTGTAGAACAATCTTCATTTATCTTCAGTAAGGTTTATTGAAGGTATATCGTGTACAAAACATTGGCCTAGAAATAGATTTATTTAAGACATAGTACTTGTCTTAAGGAAGCTTAAAATCTGGTTGAAACCAGCCATTGGGGTCTTTATAAAGGTATACTCGGTGTCTATGAAGCACCTTGCACACCGTTAAGGGATTAGAGGTAACGAGAACAGAGATAAACAGAAGAAATTACAATACTGCAAAGAAATAGAAGAGAAATATTATTTCATTGCATCTGAACTGATGCAAGAAATGTGCTAAGCAGGTAGTTAATAAGAAATAAAGAATTGCCAAATGATACCTTTTGGTCAAATGATGAAGCTCAGGATGGATTTGTATTGGACAAAATCTGTGAGGTTACATGATTTTCTCAGTTAATTTTTGATACCCTAGACACAGGAAAAGTCAAAAATGGCAAAAGTTAATGAGTAGCATTTCTATGTGTTGATTTTTTTCCTTTTATAGTACATGTATTTTTCAATGGTAAGTAGAACAAGACTTTTTAAAAGCCTTTGACAAAAGCCAGCTACTGAAACTACTGCTTCCTATGAAATAAATAACTGGCTTAAAAAGTTAATCAACGAGCCAAAACATTTATATCGGCTGCAGGCTTCAAAGTCAAGGAATTATTAGAAGAGTTTGAGAAAGATGAAACTAACACCTGAGGAATGGGGAAGAAATATTAAAGGTCAAATCTTGCTATGTCTAAGCTGGCACAGAAAGTCAAATTCTACCATTTAAAGAAATAACATTAATACTGAGAAATCTCAAAGCATGAAGATAAGCTATGGGAAAACTTAAATACCATATCTAGCTTTATTGTTAAGAAAGGGCTGGGTTAAATACAGGTTTCACTGATTAGTTAATGCTTTTCAAGTAAATAAGCATGAAGCAAAATATCTAGCATTCTAGTGGATCACAGGTTAGAAGAAAACTGCGCTTTTAATAACAAAATCTGAAGTGCAAGAGAAGCATGTAGCTGAAGGAGAATTAAACCTAAAAGTTATAATCATTTGATGACCTGAACAGTGATTAGTAAGAGCTAAAACTTCATAAGGCCAGACTGATTAACGCTTGGATTCTCTCTCTCTCTCTCTCTCTCTCTATATATATATATATATATTTTTTTAAATAAATCTATTTATTTACTTTTTGGCTGTGTTGGTCTTCGTTACTGTGCGAGGGCTTTCTCTAGTTGTGGCAAGCGGGGGCCACTCTTCATCACGGTGCGCGAGCCTCTCACTGTCGCGGCCTCTCTCGTTGCGGAGCACAGGCTCCAGACGCGCAGGCTCAGTAGCTGTGGCGCACGGGCTTAGTTGCCCCGCGGCATGTGGGATCTTCCCGGACCAGGGTTCGAACCTGTGTCCCCTGCATTGGCAGGCAGACTCTCAACCACTGCGTCACCAGGGAAGCCCTATATTTTTTTTTTAATGGGAAAATGTTTATGTCTTCTTTAAAGGTAAGTCTATATTAGTAAAAGTTAACATGTTAGGATTTTTAGAGAGACAATGAATAACACTTTTGCTTTTTCCACCCAAGACCTGAACCAACTGAGACAAAGGGGTCAGGCAGATGGTCATCAAAAATGTCAGCCATGCACTGACAGAGCTTATAGAACAAGGCTTAGTTTAGGGAAAATATAGGCTTCCTAATAAGGAACCCCTGAATTAGGCCTGTTTACAAAACTGGTCACAGCAAACTTGGAAAGAACGGGATCCTCTTGAAAGGTCAGGGATGTGGCTGCCACATATGCCACACTGCCAAGAGAAAGTCAGAGCTGTTTCCCTGCAGGCAGCTAGATGCCAATGAGTAGGAGAGAGGGGGCAAGCCATGTATGCAGACCCAGCTTCCTCTCCCCACACAGCAAGGGAACCAGGGCAAACAGAGGTCAAGAGTGATCAATAATGGAGACCCCTTGAGGGGCAAATGGGTAAAGAGGTTCTTCTGTACCACTATAGAGCTATATTTCAGAGAAAAAATACTTTCTAAGCTGGGTATTGTCTTTGGAAAGCTGCACATTCAGCCTCAGAAAGACTGACCTCACAAAACCAGATATAAAAATGACAGAAACAACCCACGCTTAAATGGTCTTGATAATTGCCACTTCTCACTGCCTCATTTTGACACCGGGAGACAATCAAATAGGGCATACCTGGTCAGACCCTCTTACATTAATGAAAAAAGCACACTCATGGCTGGGTTCTGGAAAGATGATTGTATCACATTCATAACATTAAAATGAGCTCTGGAGAAATGTATTTTATAATCCTATGTTTAATTATTTATGTAATATTATCCTCTCTCTGTAAACACAGCCAAGCCTAATCCCCAGAAATGCAGTTTTTAAAAAGATAACCAAGAATGTCATCTAAAATGAATGCCAGTATTCACAGCATGTGAATCCAAATTCAAAATTCTTATCTTTCAACAAGTCTGGGAAAATTCTGATGGGTTGCTAGACTATTTTTTTAATCTCCTCCAGAATCTTTTCCAAATTGAGTTCCAAGTATGAAAAGACATCCAATTAAGTTCCAAAAAAAGTCTGAGATTTTGAAAAATCATCATTTTAATGGACATATTTTCATTCCTGTCAGTGATGAACAGTATGATTATGGCAGGTCCTTTGATCTTTGTTATGGTGTTTTCTATAAGCACAGGGCCTGACAGGAGATACCTCATTAAATCTTTCCTCATTTCCTCCTGTTTTCCTTTTTTCCTCACTTCGTTTTCTCAAAATAATATTGCGTGGCTGGCATTTTCTTTGAAAATAAGGTGCTTTATCATTCTCAGTTTTTATTAAGAACATTAGTATTGTAAGTATATCAATTATCCCATACCTACCATATACAAAGAACTGTGAACTGTGTATGGAGAAAATAATCCTACAATCTGACCACTGCCTTCAGGGTGTTTATACCGTAACTGGAGAAAACAACAGTAAAAATGTAATATGTGAGGTCCTAATCCATGATATTAAAATGTACTCACATACATGCAGAACAAGACTCTAATAATACCCTGTGTACTTCAAATATTTGACACTTCCAATGGCCAGATATTTTAACTAGCTTCAACTTGACATTTCTCAGAGCTTCAAATTTTTTGTTAAATGACTTGAAATCTTGTGAGGTAGCAAACTAAAATTGAAATTGATTTTTAATTATCATTCCCTCAAGACATTTATAACTAAATCATTAAGTAAGCTTCTTTAAATACAATTTTAGCAATTCTGCTTTTCTATTAGAACTAGACTTTTCCTCTTTATGACTTAAATGCTGAAGATGAACCAATTTTAAAAATTAAGGGATGTCTAATGTTTCCATTATGAATATATTTCCTCTTTGATTTCACAATATGAAACTATTTGGAAATAAGCACCTTTCAACATACACTGAATAGATAATTTCTGATAATGGTAGTAAGTATAGAATACAAGAGTAACCTTCAAACTCACACTAGAGACTTTTCACAAAATAATTGAGTAGGAAAATCCACGATGCTCTCTTCTTATAAGGAAATTACTTTCTTGTCTAAGAACTGAGATGGCTGGTATGAGGAGCATTTTTATTCAAGCGATAGGGTTAATAGATTAGCAAAGAAAGGTTGACATTTTGTGGAGTGCAATATGATAAATCATAACCATAATAAAAATAAAAGAAATTGCACTTACAGAACTATATTATATACAAAGTTAGACTGAATGTTATCATTTAATGTCACAGAATGAGAGAAGAAAAAACGGAAAAGTAAAAAGAGACACACAAAAATCTTGACACATATTTTTCACTATAAACTTGTGGAGGAAATGAAGGATTCCATTAACTTAGAAATGTCTTACAATAATTGTATCACTTGTAGGGAAAGACAAAGCACTACATACCAGTTGTCAGGCTCAGAGAGTACAAAACATCAGTGCCTTTGATCACTCAAGTGGGATGAGGGCAGTGATGATGGGCATTTGAAAATGTGTGAACCCAAACAGATAATAGAGGAGAATGAATTATCAAATTTTAGCTTTTTGAAGCCAACTAACTGAAATTTTCTAAGAGCTTCAATAAACTGATTTACCTATAATCTGATTTCATTCTATAAGAACTGAGAGAAAAACTCATGTTACCAATAAGTGTATTCTGTACATCTAATATCATGTAGAAAAGCATGTATTAGAGGATTAAATGTATAAATATTAAGATTGATTGATGCAGGTAATGTTTTAATTTGCACTGGTTCTAAAGTATTCTGCTGGAAGATCGCACAGTAATAGAGATCTTTTACTAGATCTTTAAAAAGTAAAAGACCCTGCAGTTTGGATTCTTTTTTTTTTTTAATTGAAGTATAGTTGATTTGCAATGTGCCAATCTCTGCTGTACAGCAGAGTGACTCAGTTTTACATATATATATACATTCTTCTTAAATATTCTTTTCCATTATGGTTTATCCCAGTAGTTCCCTGTGGTATAGAGTAGGACCTTGTTGTTTATCCATTCTAAATGTAGTAGCTTGCATCTACCAAGCCCAAATTCCCAGTCCATCCCTCTCCCTCCCCCTCCCCACCTTGGCAACCACAAGTCTGATCTCTATGTCTGTGAGTCTGTTAAAGACCCTGCAATTTGAATGGCATTTTTTTCTAAAGGAAGTTTCTACCTACTCTTCCAATAATAAAATTAGAAGCGCTAGAGAGAGGTTAATGATGTAAATAGCAAACTTCTGTGAATAGTTTTGCTAAAACAAAGTCAGTGTTTAAAAATTATGATTAGCCAATTCCAGAGAAAGGCATACCAAAAGAAAGTTTGAAAATTAAATTGATCGATTATCAGCACAAATTGCTGATGATCAAGAAAATTTAATGCAAAGTAAAGTAAAAAGTTCCAAATATCTTAAGGCATACTTTTGGAGAAGAATTTCACATTATCATTTGAAACCAAATTTTACTTTTATATTTCAGTGGACAAAATTCTACAGTGCCCTCAAGCAAGTGCACTATCTTACCAGTAAACGGCTTTATTACATCTCTAAAACATGTCGAATAGTATTTCTAACTCTTAGCCAACTCTTGCTTCTATATTTCATGACTTTTTAAAGAAAATTAAATAAACCTTTGGTGCTATTTTTTATAGCCTATCTTGAAATAGAGAGGGCCATAATTTCTCATTGATTTGACTTGAGCAATTTAATCTATATTATTATTTGAACATTTCCTCCAAAGTTGGTTCTTCTACAGACATAATTATTTCTGTTATCTCCTCCCAGTTGGTCAAAACATTCCCCTCAGTTGACCCAAACTTTTCCAGTCCAGGTGACCCAACTTCAGGCCCACCCCTGCAATCATACAGAGAATGACTTGTACCTGTGACTTTATCACATTCAGTCTGTGGATAAGCACCCCCAAAAGATGTCACTTACCACTACCCAAGGTTGAAAGCTCATTTTTAATTTGTTATCCAGCACCAACCATTAATCATCTAGAAGCCTCTAATCATTATTGCTTTCCAAAAATTTTCCTCTCATTGAATTACTAGGATTTTCATATTTTCCAGATGGATTCATTTGCATTTTCAAGAAATAACTCTCACTCTCTAATTTATTGCCTATGTAATATAAAGGTATTCATATGGCTTCAATTCATATTTGCATTTGCAGATTTTTAATTTGTTTAAAACACAACTGACAAATTTTATTATCTGTTGAGTCTCTCATATAAATGTTAAAACTGGGGCTTCCCTGGTGGCGCAGTGGTTGAGAGTCCGCCTGCCGATGCAGGGGACACGGGTTCGTGACCCGGTCCGGGAAGATCCCACATGCCGCG
>NC_041223.1:56272361-56287832 GCF_002837175.3 Physeter macrocephalus | reverse complement strand
CTGTGAGTCCGGAGCCTGTGCTCCGCAACGGGAGAGGCCACAACAGTGAGAGGCCCGCGTACCACAAAAAAAAAAAAAAAAAAGTTAAAACTGCATAACTTCAAAGTCCAGAAGAGAAGAGTTGGCATACTTGATGCTTTGCAATCTCACCTTAAGTTTGCTAGAACCTGGAGGTTTCAAAGTGCCATATCAAGTAAATTTTACTTGGAATTACCAGTATGTTTCCCAGGTACTGAATAATTGTATAAATTGGCATCAGATATCTCAAAATAATATGTAATATCAGCCTTGTCCCCAGGAAAGGAGCAGGAAATTCCCTCATATTGCTTTATTCCTCTTCTTCTTTCTCCTCTTTGCAGAGCTCTATGCTTCCTGGACCAAGAGAGCAAGCTAGTGCTATTAGTATTTCGAGCATTATCATAGACCATTATGGTCTGCCTACAACACAATTTATTTTTAGTTGATTTATTTATCAGTTGTTGAGCACCAACTGAATGCTGTGTATAGCATCCTTAATGAATGAATAAGAACATGATTTCTGAGAACATGTCAGGCTCTCTCTGGTTGTCTCCCTACCACTCCATACACATTGACAGAGTCAGCAATACCTCATCCCCTCAATATGAAATAAATGTGTTCACCAAGAAAAAAAAATGACATGATTACTGGCCTTAACTAGCTCATTTTCCAGGGAGAAGTCTGACACAAAATAAAAGGAAATTCTAATACAAAAGAGATACCTGCAGGATATATGAGGGAAATTAATTCCACCTGAAATCAGTTCTGAACTTCAAACAGTTGATTTACAAGGAATTTTTAGAAACATAGTAACTCATGAGACAGGTACTGTCTCTGTAAATATCTCACAATATCCTACATGAACATTATTTTTGCATCCTAACTTGAAGGCTGTACAAACCCCCAAATCATTAAGATTAATAAAAAATGTCATTAAGTCTGCTTATGATCCTTCATAGGGAATTGAAAGATCAATACGAAAAATAATACTTTATTTATTCATTCCTCTTTTTGCAAAATATTAAAAACAGTACATTAGGAGAAATAGTTTTATTCAGAAGATAAAGAGTTAAAGGTCAGTATTTTATTCCCGAGGTTGACAATTCTGACTCCTCTGTTTCTCAGTTATTCATTCTGCATCATCCTTAAGGTTGTTTCTTATCTGATGTGCATTCCCAGCCCTGACTAAGGATGAGAACTGTCATTATTTTTAAGCACTTTAGTGCAGTCAAAGATTTTTAGTTTCCCTGAGGCATCATGCTCTATCAACAGTTCAATAAACCTGCCAAATGTTTTACTTATTCTGAAGGAAAGACAAGTTTAGAAAATATTAAGCCCTTAATATTTTGTGGACTTACATGAAGTGACTCTCCAGTAGGCATAAATGTCAAACACAGAATCTTTCCTCACAATGTCAAGCTCAGCCAAACACAGTGTTTGTTTTAGGCCACTTGAATGCAGGAATGTTTATCATTATTCCTTAGATTATATTTTATCATGAATGGCTTTATTCTAATTTGTTGGTAAAACTCAGGGGAACTGAAATTGGTCTCAAAGGTGAATACAAAACAGAAGAAGCAATACATAGCAGATACATCTCTATACAATCATACCCCAAATGAGGCAGAATCACTAAAGTCTTCCGATATATTTAGAAATACTGCTTTATTCATTGTGCTACAAAAAAAGTAATGTAAACCAAGATTACTCAAGGCTACTGATTGTAAACTACATGTGAGGAGTAGACTTCTGAAGATACACCAAAATATAAATTTAGCAAAAGATGCTTTCTCAAGAATTCTTTCCATTACTTACTTTCAACATACTAAGTTTGATTTAACTTAAGACCTGAGTTAAATTCCAAAGTCAGAGTGTGTGTCATTTCTCTAACCTACTTGGGGAAAACATACTTAACACTGAAAGACTGTCCCTGAGACCCACTAAAAACTCTACGATACACTTAAGGTAACTTAGAAATAATGCACAAAGAAGTTCAGAAGAAGAAAATTATTAGTGTTCAAGGATAATTTTTTCTCATTCATAATTCATTTACACATTTAAAGCTACCGTTTGAAACACAGACATTATATCTTATATACTCATGCATTTATGAAATTTTTAAAGAAAAACAGCTTATGATTTATTTATGTTCCCCTCTCTAGAAGAGCAAATAAAATTCATTTCAAAATACCATACTGCATTTTAATAGACTATATTGATTATATATTTCTTATTCCTTTCAGAGAGATAACAAGGCAGTGAAGAACTAAAGGGAAAGATACGGGAGAAAAAGGCAGTTCAGTGAGGGGAGCGTGGGCACTGCTTCTGTCCTAGAGGTGCCTAGTGAGAACACCTGCTCAGGTGTCCAGAAGAGGCCGGTGAGAGACTCAGAAGTTGAGAGAACTTTTGACTGACTGAGCAGATTTCAACAGACTCACAAGGCTAGATAGACAAAATATTTTAGAACTCTTGCACTTTCGAGGTAAAAGCACTACATATATTAGACATTGACAAGTAAAGGAGGTATTTTGTAGTGGGGTAACCACAATAATAGTTATAATGCAACATAAAAATACCAAGCTACCTGGGGAGAGAGAGAGGGAAATAGAATAACAGAAGCCTGTTTACAAGACACATACCTAAGATAGAATCTTTTCAATTTTTTAAAAGTTTGGACAAATGATAGAGAAAGATTTGTTGAACGTCTTATAATGGACACTAACAATAATGGAAAGAATTGCTAAAATGCAGTACATTAAAATTAAGAACTTCTATTCATTGAAAGACCCCATTAAGAGAGAAAGGGCAAACTGCAGAGTAGGAAAAGCTATTTGTAAAACCTATCACTGATAAAAGGCTCATATCTGGAATATTTAAATATTTTATTTACAAATAAAAAAGACTTACAAATAATGGGCAAGATAATTCAACAAACACAACGCAACATACAATATCCACACGACCATCAGACCTACGAAAAGATGCTCATGTTGTATTGTCTGTTATCAATTAAGCATCATCCCTACCCACATTTAAGCTCTCTCATCACAAAGGAGAGGCTAACAATAATGTTTTCTAGAATCTCCTTCCCCCATGCACCTAGTTTAGAGTTTGAGAATAAAAGGCACTTGCATTCGAGTTGAAACATAGAAAAGAAAGCAAAGCCAGAGGACCAGAAGAGCGAGATGAGATGATACAAACCTGCCTGGGGCTCTTGACAAACACTCCTAGGCAAATACCCAACTAAATTCCATTCATATGTGCACCAAAAAATGCGTATGTTCATAGCAGCACTGTCCCCAATATCAAGACAATAAAGATGACCCAAATGTCCACCCACTCTCTATATTTTGATTTATCCATAAAATGGAATTACAACAGTAAAAAGGAATGAACTATAGATACAGGTGCACCAACAAGTAGTGCATCCCAAGACAAATGGGTTTAAAACCAAGACCACTTCTTTTAACTTTTTCCTCTTGTCTGATTCAAATATTTGTTCTGGTATAAAGATGTGATGAAACATCAACCAAGAGGATCAAATAAGAAATTCTAAGCTCTTTGTTTTTTATGCCTTTGTATCTTTACAGTCCACGTCCAATCAGTCTCCAAATACTATGCAGTCTAATAATAATAGGTAAAATATATTAAATACTTACATGCTGGTCTCTATATTAAGAACTATATGTATAAAATCTAATTTGATCCTGACAATGATCCTATAGGGTTAAGTGCTATTATTCCCTTTTTCAGATGTGGAAACTGAGGCACAGCAAGTTTAAGTAAGTTGTCCCATCCCAGGGCTAGTGACTGCTGAAGCCAGGAATTAAACCCAACCATCATCTGAGAGACTATGTTCTTAACCCACTCACTAGCCAAGCTCTGGGACATTCCTCAAAATCTATGTTCCCACTCATCTCCCAATGCAGTCTGTCTCCAAAAGCCTGGTATGATCTCCCCACTTTTTACCTCTCTTCTCCCTCACACTGTCTCCTGTGCTGCCTGATATCTTTCTGAATATCTTCACTAATTGCCACCTGGCCTACTGTTCTCTTTTCAACCTCTAACAGGCAGCATTATTATGAATTAATAAGAAGTGTGGTACTTTGTTCAAAAATTATTTTGAGTTGAACTCTAGAATTTCATCCATTCAGGTTAATTGTATTGGATGGAATAGGTGCCTGGGAAAAAAATTCAGCTCTAGTAAATGAACTTACCAGTATATTTGCCTTTTGAAAATTGTTTTCTTATTTTCTTCCTTGAAGCTAAAAGCACATAATCTGTGTATACTACCAGAAAAAAAAATTGACCATTATAATACTTTCTTCTTTATGTTTTTAACACATTTACTTCTGAGAAGACTCAAGAGGATTTTTACCCTCATAAAACAGTTATGTAGTGAGACAAAGATCAGGAGAAAAGACGTTACCCTGCATTTGCGGCAGCTGAGCAGCTGAGACAAATAGGGTGTTGCATCAGTATTCTTTCGGTCAGGGGAAGCATGAACGCACCAGTACTTAATGTCACAGACACCACATCCCAAGGTGGGATTCCTCAGCTTACAGGGATGAATGTGGAGTGAAAATACTGTGCATGATGAATGTGCAGTAAAAAGCCAGCAGTGGCGTAAATTACTGTTGTCTTGGGCCAGTTGTCTGCATTGCCTGTAGAGATAGACTACAGAATAAACCCTATTTGCCAATATTACTGAAAAGGCTCTTTACCTTCCGCCCTCAAACCTGCCTCTGGGCCCTATCTCTACCCCACTTCCTGCACTGCCAGCTCCTCTTTGGCCTGGATGACAAGAGCATTCTAACTGGTCTCCCTCATACCCTTCTACAGTCAGTTCTCCTTGCGGTAGGCAGAGTTATCCTTTAAAAGCATAAACCTCATGCAAAACCACTGCTTTTGCATCAGATATTCTGATAATTTCCTCCCTTATTTCTTTCCAGAGAGATTTTCCTTAGCCATCGTAGCCAATAAAACATCCCTCATTATTCTCCATGCCCTTGCCCCATTCTATTTTAACCACCTAGCACTTACCCACCTTTTTTTTTTTTTTTCGGCCGCACCTTGTGACATGCGGTGTCTTAGTTCCCTGACCAGGGATGGAACCCGTGCCCCCTGCAGTGGAAGCATGGAATGTTTACCATTGGACCACCAGGGTAGTCTCTACCATCTAGCACTTATATCATCCAACATTATATTATCTATTTGATGATGTTTTTATAGCCTTCTTTCCTCTTTAGAATGTTAGCAGGTTTCTGTTTGGTACTGAATTCCAAGCCCCTAGGATGATGCATACCACAGAGAAGGTACGAAATAAAGTGAATGAATAAACAATAAATATATGATGTAGCATATGACCCACCTACTTAAAAATGCTATTGTCTTTAGACAAGGGTATTCTAGGGTCTCTCACAAAGAAGCTTCACCTACCTTCTAGAGTCTTTACACAGCCTTCTTTGTTACAGCCTACAGGGCTACACTGGATCATCTGCTATTTTCTAAGATGCTTCAAGATGTTGTGTCTTTACACCTTTCTTTAGAATAAATCCTCTTCCTGGAAACCTCTACACTCTCTTCTCCACTTAGTGAAATTCTACTCATTCATTAAAATCCATCTCAACTATTACATCCTTGGGAAGGCCCCACTGGAAAAAAAATTTATCTTCAATTAGTAATAAATATGGTTTTAATAGCTGGATGAAAGAAAACCCTTTTACTTTATTCTTTGAATGATGTTTAATTTGCTTCCATCCTTGGCCAGGCTAGTGAGACATATATTCTTGATCATTACTGTGATTTTCTCAGGGTTATAAATGGAGGTCTTGGAATCTTATAAAGTCCAGGGCATTTGTGGAAATGTTCTGTAGTCTTCAGACCATGCTTATCTCTGTCAACATGCCCATTGTCTAAGCTGGATTTTTTCGGAAAGGGGTCAGCTCCAGGGCTTCCAAGTCAAGCTCAGACCCAGAATTGCATTTCTGGTACACTTAGTGTTTGATGTCCCCCATTTGGATAGAAATCACCTGTCTAGGACCCTGCATGGAAGTAGGCCTAGGTATCTACTCTGGGTCAATCTCCAACCCCAGGAACCCATCACTTCTGCCATTCTCACCCCTTCTCCTAATCTCAGAGATTCTTCAGATATTTCACTTTCACTCAAGTCTGGTCCTAAAATCTAATACTCACCTCTATCCTTTCTTCTCTCTAGGACATTCTAATATAGTCTCATTAATTAGGTAAATCAAAGCCAATAGAGAGGAAAGGCCACAAAAGGTCCGGGATACCTTCTTGAGATTTGAGAGGAACAATAAAAAGCAGTGAGAACAAAATAGAAATTAACGTCTCAAGAAATTACCCTTGCTACTCAGAACTAGATAAAAGTGAATTTAAAAAAAATTCAACTACTTATAGACCCACAAGTACAGCCAGAAATATCACTTAGAAGTAGATTTTATTATTATAGAAACAGTCTAAATACTTCAGGGCAAATACGAGGTAACTGGGGAGCAACCATTCCATGAGTGAAGAGCGTAATATAATTATGGAAAGCTGCCTTTCCCTATGACTTTGGCTTACTTCCATAATCAAGATCATTGATGAGCGAGTGAGTAAGAAAATCTACACAAGGAACAAAGAAGCCTATTGAGAGGGGTGTGCCTGAGACATCACTCACTTCACCATGAGATTCACAATTCAGAAAATGTAGTTGCACAAGGTGGTCCTGACTCATTTCTGCTGCCAGGAAAATCTCCACAGGGAAGCAACCATGAGGGAAAAAGGAGTCTGTGCTTATGACCAAGGCTCAGCACAACAGACAAGCAATTCAGGGCAAAAGACCAATGTCAAGAACACACTGAGTTGACCCAGTCAGCTGAGAAACAGAAGCTCTCATCTTGAGTCCCCAGGAATCCTGGGCAAAGGACTCTTTCAATAAGGCATCACCAGGGCATGGACAAGTATTCATCAAACTCAGAAGGAACAGTGTTTAGCCATGACACTGTGCCATAGCAACCAAAGAAAGGTAATCAGATTTCAGAGTTCAGACATATCCTCTTGGCCTACACAAACTCCAGAATGCTTGAAAATCAGAAAGACTAAAGGTATGTGGGGACTTGCATAATTAATTGGAATGAATTATTGCCATGTGACCATATTTGTTGCCCCAGGTGATGAAGCAACCCCTTCTCCTAATCTCAGAGATTCTTCAGATATTTCACTTTCACTCAAGTCTGGTCCTAAAATCTAATACTCACCTCTATCCTTTCTTCTCTCTAGGACATTCTAATATAGTCTCATTAATTAGGTAAATCAAAGCCAATAGAGAGGAAAGGCCACAAAAGGTCCGGGATACCTTCTTGAGATTTGAGAGGAACAATAAAAAGCAGTGAGAACAAAATAGAAATTAACGTCTCAAGAAATTACCCTTGCTACTCAGAACTAGATAAAAGTGAATTTAAAAAAAATTCAACTACTTATAGACCCACAAGTACAGCCAGAAATATCACTTAGAAGTAGATTTTATTATTATAGAAACAGTCTAAATACTTCAGGGCAAATACGAGGTAACTGGGGAGCAACCATTCCATGAGTGAAGAGCGTAATATAATTATGGAAAGCTGCCTTTCCCTATGACTTTGGCTTACTTCCATAATCAAGATCATTGATGAGCGAGTGAGTAAGAAAATCTACACAAGGAACAAAGAAGCCTATTGAGAGGGGTGTGCCTGAGACATCACTCACTTCACCATGAGATTCACAATTCAGAAAATGTAGTTGCACAAGGTGGTCCTGACTCATTTCTGCTGCCAGGAAAATCTCCACAGGGAAGCAACCATGAGGGAAAAAGGAGTCTGTGCTTATGACCAAGGCTCAGCACAACAGACAAGCAATTCAGGGCAAAAGACCAATGTCAAGAACACACTGAGTTGACCCAGTCAGCTGAGAAACAGAAGCTCTCATCTTGAGTCCCCAGGAATCCTGGGCAAAGGACTCTTTCAATAAGGCATCACCAGGGCATGGACAAGTATTCATCAAACTCAGAAGGAACAGTGTTTAGCCATGACACTGTGCCATAGCAACCAAAGAAAGGTAATCAGATTTCAGAGTTCAGACATATCCTCTTGGCCTACACAAACTCCAGAATGCTTGAAAATCAGAAAGACTAAAGGTATGTGGGGACTTGCATAATTAATTGGAATGAATTATTGCCATGTGACCATATTTGTTGCCCCAGGTGATGAAGCAGATGATACTCTTTAGACATGTCCAAATATCTCCAAGTAGATTGAATTCCTTGTAGCTCTAGATTTTTTTTTCATACTGGAATTAAAAAGAAAAATGCAAAGTTCAATAACTGTATTGAGAGAACAGTTGAATATTTGTCATTTTAACATTCCCTATGAGATGGAATATATATCACCTTATCTTACTTGGTCAATGTCCTCTCATTTGATGCTGAGAGTTTTAAAAACCTATTAATTCCAGTAACCAGACCCTAGATGCACTATGAATTTTTCTTTTCCCCCACCTTTTATACCTTGCCTTTTCTAATTTAAAATCCTGGTTTGACTAAGCAAAAGTATATTAGTATATCCATTTTGGCTTATTTCCTCCCATCTATCAGTGTATCACCTTCATATGTACAATGAATGGGGTTTTCTGCTGACCCTTTAGAAAAAGATAGAATCTGTGTTTTGCCCAAATTGTGTTGGTAACTAAAAAGGGAAAAGGTTGTTTTATCACAGGGAAGAGTTTTCTGTGTTAGTCCCCAGTTCAGCTCTCCTCTGTCATTAGTTAAATCAGATTTTGAGGTTTCTGGTCCCCACAGACATGCTCACTCATAGGCTCCTGGAAGCACTCATTTGTGTTCTTGTTTCGACTGAGGGATAATTTGTGAGCAGCCTTTTCAGAGCAAAGCATCATTTTTCTCATTGTCTAAGACACATTGATCTTTGGGGAGAGTGACACAATAGTGAACACAAGGTAAGTAGGCTCTAAAGTGGAAATACACCACCCCATGAAACACAGAAACATACAGGCACCATGTGGGATCTCTACAAATCAGAGAGAAAATTCTTTACAAACTTCTTCCTACCTGTCAAATCTATCACCCAAAGAACCAGGAAAGGCTTAGGCAAGCAACAATTACTTTAGACTCAGGAGGCTGGCAGGTTCACTGACACTCACCACTGGAACTGACCCCACCCAAATATTTCGAAGGTCTTCCTTCCAAGCTACCTGACATAAGTGTTTGTCTCACACCATCTCTCTGCTCAGATATAGAGTGAAAAATGGTCAAAATTTTACACTACTCTTTGGTAAAACTAGATCTGTTTAAGCGCCTCTCAAAGGAAGGACTGCCAAAGGCCCAATGATTTAGCCTGACTTAGAGTTTCAGATATAATAAAAAAGTGACCCTGGGTTCACCAAATGAGGAAACCCACTTGCTACATCCTAAAGTAAAACTTGCCAGCACTTTTCCTTTAAGACTTACGGTTTCTCAATTCCACTGAATCTGCTGGCCACCATTAAACCCATGTCAACCCAATAATTTGGGAGATATCTGAGCTTACTACATCATCTATAATGTTATGCCTCTTAAGGGAATAGATTATAATTTGAGTAATGTCACCTATTTTGTAAATAAATGCATTTGCTACTTTCTTTTTTTTTTACAGCTATATCTCATGTTTTCTTATCTTGACTTATATGTGGCTTTCCCCTGCTGCCTTGCCATTGCACTTAAAGTTGTCTTCAGATCAAGACTGCCCATTTTGCTGCAGCACAAATACCACATTTTGGCTTTGAGGGGAAGGGATAATCGTCTCTTTCTCATGATTACCACTTTCACACCATGGCTTTTTCTTTTCCTTTAAAAAATTATTCTTGATGCTTTCATCTACAAATACCACTTTTTCCTCCTCACCACCATTATCTGCTTGATTGTTATACCACTTTTACCAAGGACTTGAAGACTGAATCACAGTCATCTTCGCCCTACCATAATTCTAGGTGGTAGTAATATCCTACATGCATAATTTATTCAATGCTTCAACATTTCCTTGATCCCCTAAATTCTGGTGAGATTTTTTTATACTCCAGATGAGGGAGGTAAAATGGGATGAGAGATGATAGTTAAGTGAGGAAGAGGGAATTCTATTCAATGCAGATTCATGAATAAAGGGGAGGAGATGAGAAAGGAATTGTTATAGATTAATTATATGATGTTTGCTGGGAATGATAAGAAATAAAGGTCAAAAGAGACAGAGTAGGGATCTGATCATATGCCATGCTAAGGAATTTTAACCTTATTTATGGGCAGCACAGAGCTATTGAATAGTGTTAAATAGAAAACTGAAATGACCAGACACTGTGGGTGGTTATATGCAGTTTGAATCATAATATTCATGTTGTTCTTAAGTTCTGGAAAATTATGAGCCTTGAGAGCTTTGAATATTTTATTTTCCCCAGTCTCCTTAATGTCTATTTCCTGGATTCCTATTAGACATATTTTAGAAATTTTTTTCAACTGTGTTTCTTAAGTTCTTTTTTATATTTTTCACCTCCCTAATTTTCTGTGCTGAGTGACTTCCTCAAGTATACCTTCAAATTCTCTATTTTTCTTTGACTATCTAGTCTGTTGTTTAATTACTGTTCACTATTATTGTTATATGAATCTATTATTGTTATATGAATTCTACTACTTCTTTGACAATCTAAACATACTCATTTTGATTTCTCTTCATTCTTCACTTCCTAGGGTATCCAGTCAGTCAACTCTCCATATGGACAGATGTGGAACCCATGGATACAAAGGGCCAACTGTTCTATACCATTTTATACAAAGGACTTGGAGCACCTGCTGATTTTGGTATCCATAGTGGTCACAGGACCAATCCCTTGAGGATAATGAGAGATGACTAATTTTCTTTTCTTTTGTTTTTTTGCTAATTCTTTCTCATGACGTTAAACTTCCTTACGTTCTTTGTAATTTTCTGTCTTTGATCTCATTTTCAGAATATCTTCTGTGCGCTTAGCATGGGCATGGTCCTGCCTGACATAAGTAGTTTAGACTTCACTATGGGGTGTTTTGCCTTGTAACTTTCACTAGAGTCTTTTGGAATAGCACTTTTACCTTATTCTTTTGTCTTTGGGTTTCTTAGTCCTAAGAGTTAGAGAAGAATTTAAGCCTCATACCCACAAATGATGCTGTTTAGAGGCTTCAGTAAATTACAGTTGAATCTCTTACAACCCATGCTGAGGATAGATAGCCTACTTGGATGTGCTGACCTTAAGAAAGTCATACTTTTTTGGCTGCTAGAGACCAGTCTTAACTTTATCTCCTGTGTGACCCCATTCTTCTTTATCTTCCACTTTTCAAGTTCCATTTTTGCATCAGTGTAATTATCCAATTTAAAAACTATCTGGAATTACAGATTAAAAAGCTTAAGATCAATGTGTCCATATAATATTTGCTTTATGTATCAAATTAAAGGTTGTACATGCATTTCTAATTGTAATTCTCCTTAAAATATTACTATTGTTGTTTTGTTGTTGTTGTTTTAAAAAAATCTATCTTCAGACTTGATTTTGGAAAATAACCAGATAGCCCTAAAATTTTCTACATGACTCATGACTCAAATATTTATTGATTCTTGAATATTTTATGAAGAGGTATAAAAATAACTATTAATTATATATATGTATATTCATAAACTAACTATTTTATTAGGATATCTTTCAAGGTACCCTAGCTCAAGGATTTTTTAAAAATTCATTAACTTGTCTAAGATTCCATCATGTCACAATTTCAAAAGATATCCTCAGTTATGCCATTTTGTCCAATGTCTTCCCCAGGTGATACTGCTTAGAGTTGTACTGATTTCCATCAGGGATTTTACTTCACAGACTTAATGATAGTCATGTTGATATATTTCTTTTGATCTATTTCACTAGAACTCAAGAAACCCTCAATATAAATATTCTATAACCATTCTGCATATGTTAAGTTCTATCCAACTCAAATGATGTCTTTAGATACATGGGTATCAATCAAGAAAGAACACAATAGCCCTATAGTATGTCTCCCTAGGGTTGTTATGACAGGTGAGCTTCAAAATATTGAAAGAAAACTATAGTTCAGACTCTCCTTGGAATTTTATACAATAATATTTTACCATTCAAAACTGTCCAATAAATCTTTCTCTATAGCTTAGTCTTCAGGTGAATACTCATCTACCTGGGCATCACTTTAAAAATGTATTACTGCTTCCTTCATAAATCTCACATGTGGTCCATCTAATATTTTACATGAGAGGTAAGCAGATTAAAGACACAATTGAAAAACTGATCACTGTTATTTGCTCTTAGGCAAATTTCTAACAATAGCAAAAGACATTTTTAGAGCGGTCATAAATCTCTCGATAAGGGAAAGCTTTTTTAAAAACCAGAATGCAAACTAATAAATACTGGAGGAATGATAAAATTAGAAAATCACTATTTGTGACACCCAGTGAAATGATCTAGCCAAGAAAGTGTCATTGATGGATGCTAAAAGCAATAGATAAAACTTGTGTAAGATATTCACAGTGTGCAAAAGTATCACATTACAAGTAACATGCTAATTACAGAGGAGAACCTAACTTGACAGGGGAGTGAGCTGGTGTTCACTGTCTTCCAGTTGTTAAACATGGCATCACTAACAGTTAAGGATCATATGACATCAGGTATCTTCTGATGTGATACAAAAGAAAAACATGCTCCGCCTTTGAAGTATTTTTGCATTAAATGTTTAACTTGAATTGAATCAAGCCATAGATCTAATTTTCAATATATAAGAAATACAGCGAATAGAAGAACCTCATGAGGAAAAAATAGGCAAATTCAGGATGTGAAATGCAACTGGACTTATTTCTTCAAAAAGCCAGTGCCTTTAGGGGGATAAAAATTTAGAAGACTGTTCTAGATTAAAAGAGACTAAGGATGCATAACCAAATACATATGTGACCCTTGATCGGAAACTTGGTTGGTTAGAGAAAGCAACTATAGATATATTGGGGATAATTAGGGAAGTTAGAGTATGATCTGGGGACTAGATGACTTGGGGGATTTGTAATTATTTTTAAGTGTGATAATGGCATTGTGATTACAAGGTTAAGGCCATTTGTAGAAAATGCTTACTAAAGTATTAAGGAGAGAAGAGTCATGATTTCTATAGCTTACATTCAAATGGCCCAGCCTCCCCTGGCAAAACAATAATTTGGCAAATAGTAACAGCAAATGGTAAAAATATTAGTAATTACTGAACCCAGATGATGAGAATATAAGTGTTTGTTCTATCCATTGGGGTTCGATCAAAAGGGCAGAATCACCAAGAGTGATGTACAATAAGGGAAACAGATCTTTGCATGTGCAGGAGCTAAGGGAGTCTCTCTGTACACCCTTGGCTCTGGATCTAGTGTTGAGCTTGAAGTCACTATGAGTCAGACAGTTTGGAAGGGAAGCTGGGTGTGGACAAGAACAAGGAGAACGTGGAAACTACAAGAATAAACTGGAACCCTGTCTGTCTCTCAGCATCTCCAGCCTCACTGGCAGGGGTAACCTGCAGGAACAGCTGGCAGCATTTACCACAGAGCTGCACATGAATTTGCCCAGAGATGAGGAAGCTGAAGGAGGAGCTCCAGAGGAGCTGGGAAAGGGTCTGGTCTAGGTGCTGCCCCACTTCCACAATGAGAGCCTCCATCAGCAAGAGCATGTCTAGCACCCTGTATAAGGTTCAGAGCATAAAAATTAAAGCTGCTGTTTCATATCTGCTTTCCAAAAATCAGGCACAAAATGTCTTTTTTGGTCAGGGCTAATCAGAAACCATAGAGAGACAGGAATTCTGGGAAATTAAGCTGATACAATACAAAGACACCACAATACATTTATCTTTGGTACTTATAGAAATTTTCATATCATGCCCCAGAAAAACAATTTTCATATCAAATGTTAAAGAAATACCTTATTATTTTATCATACAGAAGAAATCTTTATAAGCTAATGTTTACAATCTAAATATAACAATTAGGTTTTTAAAATTTGTACCTTCATAATCTTGATAAATTTGAAAGGGTAGGGACACTCCTCTGACAAATGAAATTCCAATTTAATTATTGTAAGCTGTGGTTGTGTCTTTCCTACAATAAAAGCTTGAATATAAAGATACTGACACAGCAATTAGTTGGAATAGATTCATGCCTACCTGCCAAACCTAATAGTTAAATAAGAGCCTTTCTTCTCCCGGATGATACAAACTAGAAATTGCTAATAATGAACATGGATCTGTCATTTTAGAGAGCCAGACTTAACATCACTTACCCAAAACAGTGAACAGTGAATTCATGCAAATAAATTAAATAATTAAAATATTCCAACAAGTGGCAAAAATAACACAGGCAGTGGCTTGAAAATCAGAAGCTCTACCAGGGTGCTCAAGCTTGTATGCATGTTCAGATCCCCTGGGCCCTACCTCACGTGACTGCCTGAACCAAAATATCTGGAGGTTGAGCCCTGGCGTCAGGTTTTGTGAAGCACACTGGTTATTTTAATGCCCAAGAAAGGTTAAAAACCACTGAAATCCTGAATGGGGAAGTGACTAGATAAGGCTCGAGAAGGTAAATACTGTAATTAACGATAAAAACAAATGGAGTGTCAGAGATGGAAAAAATTAATCCTAAATGGGTGACTCAGAGAATTTATAGAAAAGAGAGAATTTAACTTAGACCTTGAAAAACAGATATAAATTCATCAGATGGATTTTGATAGGGAAGGACGTTCCTGGAAATGATAGGAGCCTAAGCAAAACATTGTGGGTAGGAAACTGGAGGCAAGGTTGGAGAAAAGGCAAGGAATCCTGTCCCCAGGTGAATGGGGAGTGAGGTGACAACATAAGGAATCCAGGAGTGGTGAATTTGAGTGGGCACTGTGTTTACTTCTACTAGAAGGCAATCTTTAAAGTCGAGAAGAATATCTACGATAAAAGCAGAGATTATTTGATGTGTGAGTAGATAAGCAGAGCCTCTTTAGTCTAAGGAATACAGTCAGCCATATTCACCAAAGCTAGGAGGCTATGGCTGGGCCCACAGGCTAGTTTTTAATCTGCACGTAGCCTCATGTGTATATCCCAGTATCTGTAGAGAGTATCATTCTGTAAGTGTGCCAGGGCATGAGAAAGTTTTGGAAACACTGATCTATCCTACAACCATTTTATTTGACGTATAGAGACGACTGCCTACCCTTGGAATTCTCATGCCCTACTAAGCCTAAAAATTAAATAGAAAAGTGAAAATTAAAATGTTATTGAATAGCCAGGACATGGAAGCAACCTAAGTGTCCATCAACAGATGAATGGATAAAGAAGATATGGCACATATATACAATGGAATATTACTCAGCCATAAAAAG